>NC_052130.1:1451900-1476742 GCF_012273895.1 Zerene cesonia | reverse complement strand
ACCTCCACTTTTCGCCCGGTTTCCGAGAAAAGCGATGTCAGTCAGTCAGTGGGTGTGTAGCTTTATATAGTATAACTAACTGAGACTATTTTTTCCAAAACTTACACTTGAACTTGTCTGATAGTAAGGTGGTCGATAAATTTTATCATAACATTGACATGCATATCAAAATCTACAATCAATGTGACTTAATTTTATCATTTTCTTACCTCCGCCTGCCTTCTTATCTCAGCAGCTAAATGATCCTCGTCGGAATCAGTCAAAGGACCAAACCAATTGACGCTTATTGTAATACCACAGGTTCCACCTTGGGATGCACGAAAATCTTTATCGTACGCGTGGTACGCTCTAGCATGGCCGAGAACCAAGTGCTTAGCGCAAAGGTAGATGCCTACGTCCGTGGCATTTAGAATAGGAGCTTTTGTGGTTGAACCGTAACCTTCGTAACATATCTCTCTAGGCTCGTTGAAAGTAATCCAATGCTTCACTCGGTCACCAAAGCTGTCAAAAACAACTCTTGCGTAATCCTCAAACCACTCGGGAAATAGGGGGCTTGTGAAACCACCCAAATCTTGAAGCTTTTGGGGCAAATCCCAGTGGTATAAAGTTACCATGGGCGTAATATTATATTTAAGCATTTCGTTGATGTAGTTGTTGTAAAACTCAACTCCTGGCTTATTGACTTCATTAGCTATACCGTTAGGAAGGATTCTAGCCCAGGACAGGGAGAATCTATAGGCATCTAAGCCGAGTTCTCTCATCATTTCAACGTCGCGTTTGTAATTGTTGTAGGAGTCAGCGGCTTCGTCGCCATTAGATAGATCGCGTATTACTTCTGGTCTGGTGTGAGTCATGCGATCCCAAATATTTTCACCTTTACCTAAAATGTTTTAGCCCGATATTAATAAAATTGTTTATATTGACGGTGATATTGATATTTTAAGTGTGAGAGCAGTGGTGAGTGGTGAGTAAAAACAGGCTAATGATAATTATGACATAAAGAGTTACATACCATCAGCATTCCATCCTCCCTCTATTTGGTACGATGCTGTAGCGGTTCCAAATAGGAAGTCATCTGGGAACTTCCTTTCATGCTTTGGTAAAGCATAGCAACTCACAAGTAGAACGCTGCAAAAAAACAATATATTCAAAAAGTTAACTGGAAATCTATCTTCACTTATCAATATCAAGAAATTTAACTTTGTTAGTTGATGTTTTTTTGTAGTGCTAATTATCTAGCAATCCCTACGAGCGATAGTTTATATCCTCCATTAAAATAGTTAAAATAAAGTGATGCTATTAAATTTGCTAGAAAACCTCACTAGAAAATAAAGAAAGAATATAAATTACCTTAGAATGATCGCCCGCATTTTGAAACTATGTAAAAACACTGCAGTATTGGGGGTCTTATATATGTGACGATTCACCAACTGATAATTGATAAACAGATAAATGTTAACAAGCGAGATTTTTCTGCCAATCCAATAAGAGTCTATGTGTCAAAGAATAAAATTCCAAATCCTTAAACAGTACAATTCCACTTGAAAATGTAGCTATCTACCCGTAAATATTTTAATGGCCGGTTTTTAGTTTAAAAATAGCAAAGTTTATCAAGATGTAGAAGTTAGTGTTATATTTAATAGTCTAGTATTGTATGATACTATGTGTCTTTGTTAGTGAACTAAAAAGTTATGGCTACATAATTGTAGCTCAACACATTTTCTCTTCCCTCATATTAAAACTTCTACAATAAATAATAATCGAGAATAATAATAGACAAATAAGAAATATTGTCAACTACTGTTGAGAAAATTTTGCTTTTATTAACTTATTTATTGTTTGCTTGTACATCGGAACTCCAGATAGGCAGGCAGTTTGCTTGGCGCCTGGAGCCTAGTTAGTCAACTAGCGAGTAGCTTATAAGTAAAACCACGTCACTAGGCGCGTAGTATTTTAGAAGAAATAGTTTATATTTTATTGTTTATTTTAAAAGAGAACTTCTGTGAAATTACGGGCATATAATACATTAAAATGTAGTTAAAATAAGAGAAAGAGAAACGGTGGTGGCTGTAAAAAATTAATAAGAATTGAATTTTTCTTTCTATGCAAATTTATAAAATGTTTCGTTATTTCAACCATTCACCATGGCTTATTTATACCATGAGCCCAGCGTGATGGAGACCATGAAACTATACATTTTACTTATAAAGTTGGAGTTTTGGAGCCTTTTATTGCGACCACTTTTTACCGCGTACATACATATTTTTCCCATGAGAATATCCGTTGACAACGTGGGTGGATCTATAGATATATAATTTCTGATGTCAGGATGTGGACTCTGATTTTAATGCGGATCTTGTACACATTTCTAAGAATATTTCTTGACCGTCGTTGTGATATTTGCACGGATTAACAACATAAGTGCTTGCTTACAGATGAATTACAAAATTGATATTTCTCCGCATTGTTTTCTGAGTTTAAACATAAATTCCATTTTTAACAATATACATTTGTAAATGAATTAACATAACTATATCCATCGGTATATTTGCGCTATAATATCTATTTACTTCAAACATATATTTTTTTATAAATATCAAAACACGGAGGATCGTCAGTTACAAGCGACTGCATATCTTCAAGAAATCTTCTCGTCTAAAGAGTTTAAAATCAATCTATGTTTCTATTGAGGAATTCAATAAACGAATTTTACATATACCCAAATTAAGATGTATTACATCTATAAATGGTTGTATTCTTATTGAACCTTTTTTCAATTTATCAGTCCGTTAAAAGATAGTGTGAAGTACTTACAAGCTTAAGTGTCGCCGCGTTACTCCTAAAGTATAGACAAATTTTGATACAGGGCCTCCGTATCAACATTTACCTGGGGTTCTACACGAAGGGTTTTTCTCATTTTACAAAAACAACAAAAATATATCACAGTGAATTATCACAATTGCGTGTATCAGTACTAAGTCTGTATGCGAATGATGTAAGTAGTTTAAAAAGATGCAGCTTTTTACGTATTTAAAACACGATTTATAAATTACCTATGTCATTTGTTCCGCCGCTTCGAAAACTACAAGCTGAATCACAGTATTATGTTATCTGTGGTCATAGACAGACTGAGATATTACATCATTCACATTTCACAACACGGTCATGAACCTCATCCATGGCCGTGGCACCAAGTCGCGTATTTAATTACCGTTTCCTTACCTCACCCTTCCCATTTCTTCTTTCCAGTAGTCAATCCTTTCCGTATCCCTTCCTAATTAAAAGTGGACAGCGCATCCGCAGAGGCACTGCCTCTCCGAATTATAGGCGGTGGTGATCATTTACCATCAGGCGAACCAACATCTCAGTTTCCCACTCATGACATTAAAAAAAAACAAAATGTGCAGAATAAGTAGTGAGTATATAAGATTCTGCAGATATTTTATGTTTATAACGTATCGCGTTGCGTGAGTTTTTGCCTTGATTGTGAGTCTAAAAATAGTAAATAACCTATTTCCTTATTGGGAATATGAATGCAAATCATGCATAGTTAATTTTAATCTATTTCCATGGTTTCGACGTGATGCGCGGTCAAGATAGATTTTGTTAAATTCAGTATTAGGTTCACTATGGATTATAATTTCGACTTTTATTATTATTATAAATTAAGTTTAATAAAGGATAGCTCTTATTGTAACCATTTTTGCGACTTCCAGGTTCATACTTTAATGAAAGTTGTCTAATACAAGCAACGAAAAACAAAAAACAAAACAATCGGCCCACTATTCTGTGCACAGGCCCTCAAATATGGTAAATACGGCCCTGGCAACATCCAAACTATTCACAAATTATCGTATCAGCACGAGATTATCATTCAAACCTCCGCACGTACGTAGAAAAAAATTCGGGTAAAAATCCAGTACAAATTGATAAGACATATAAGTTAAAAATGATCGTTTTATTCACGTTTCTACTTTTAAAATTGTTTCACACGGTGCTTACCACTTAATATAAAAAGGGTTTATAATTCGGTAGAAAATGTAAAAAAATACTGTTATGATAATAAATAAAAATTTCTCTTCGGATCGTATACTTCAATATTTATAGACAACACAATGATAATTATAATGCAAGCTTCTGTTATAATAGTTATAAAGTGCAATGTTTAGATATCATATTATTATTTTAATGAAACATGCAATTTTGTACCTACTTTGTTTGTAACGTTAAGGGACTAAGTTTATAATATAAACTTAATCCCTTATGCGCTATGATTATTGAATCAATGAACCATAACTGTTGTTCAAATAAAGAGGGTGGGCCAATTGTATATTCAATTTAATTAACTAGAATATTTTAACAATTTTTTAATTCGATTTAGCCGCGTAAAGATATGAGGTAGAAATGTCTATATGCACAAATTAAAACCATCTTAGATAATTGATATTACAATGTTATCTTAAAATTAAACATAATAATAAAAATCAATATACTTTATTAACTTTTTTACATTATAGTACTAGTATTACAGTATTATGTTATCTGTGATTATAGTTTAATGAATAAATTACACATTTATTACTACAATTAGTGTCCTTCCTCAATCCACATTGTTCTATTGGGTGGTTCATAGTCGGGGTTCACGGTTCTGCTTCTTACGATCTCTTTGTAAATGAAAGCAGACTTCCTTGGTGTACGTGTTTTCTCAACGCTTTCGAAGTCAACATGGTACAATCCGAAGCGTTCACTTGAAAGACAATATGAATTATTTGTATGGGAAGTCGTTGAATACAACGCCATCTAGTGTGTTATAAGGCAAACTTCTAGTATTTTTGAATAATTTTTTGTTTCTCAATTTTTAAGTCTGATGTAGTCATAATACCGATCGAGTTGTTTTTAAATTTCAATCGGTACACTCTTTACTTTGAAATATTTGTACATGAATCTTGTAAAATCTAAAACGAATGTCAACACAAACAATGAAGCTATATATTCTATACCAATTTTCATCTATTTCCGTTCTTCTGGGGACATATTTTGATATTCATAATATTGAGAGAATATTGGCAACGGACTTTTAATGTAGGAGTCCAGCACGCTTTGGCACGAATTGGGCTCACGTTTATTGGGTAAGTACCACACCCTCACAGAAAACCGGCGTGAAATAGTAGCTGTATTGTGTTTCTTACGGCGAATGGGGGAGCTCGTTAGCTTTTCCTCACCCTTCCCAATATAATCCTTCTTTCCAGACGTCAATCCTTTCCTTATCACTTACCACTTAAAAGCTGGCAGCGCAGAGATACTGCATTTGTTCTTGAATGGCGGTGATCCAGCTCAGTTGCCCGCTATGACATTAAATACGGACTCCTTTCGTGGCACGGAGTCTAGTTTTAAGTGAAAGTGACATTTTCCATTCCATCTTGCACTTTAGACAAAGACCTAGAATTATCTGAATCTTATTAAAAAATCGAATTCAAACTTACGCATAACCTTCCATCCACTCAAAGTTGTCCATCAAACTCCAGGCCATATATCCTTTTAGGTTCACGCCAGCTTTCAAAGCATCCAGGACGCTATTGAGAGCCGCTCTGTAATACCTAATTCTGTCTTCATCTTCCAATCCAGCATCTGGTGTCGTGGACCAGCCATTCTCGGTTATATAGAAGACTGGCCCATTATACTTCTTATGCAAATGTGTCAGAGCTTTGTAGATGCTGTTTGGTGCTTGCTGGAACAGGTTTTAAGAATGTTAGTATAAAGTAGTAGGAATTTGGCTTTAGTGTGTTGTACAACACAATTCGGCGTCAATGTGCGATAAAAGAAGGCTTTCTATCTGATATAGGCATCATGAAGCATTTGTAAATAGCGATGAAAAAACTTCGGCATGCATTTCAGCGGTATCCAGGCGGGATAGCTAGACATTTAAAATAAAGTCTAAAAACCTGTAAATTTTTGTTTAAGAGTAGTAAGTATATCAATTTCAATAATCCATGATTCTACAATAAAAATTAAACGCAGGGTTTTTTGCGTGGAAAACTTCTGCATAGTAAGAAATCGTGGGCTTAGTCTGACTAACATACAATTTTATCGGTTATAATACGTTTTATGACAGATTATTAAATAGTTACTGCCTTAACTTCAAATTCCTTTATTTGCATCAACACAAATAGCAAAAGATGGTACAATACATAGTTATACATATGTAATTTTTTCTTGTCCTCGTTTGTCCCATTCACATGCAAATTATACACTAAACGATTTATTTATTATATTACATACATACAATTAAATTAGCACAACAATATCTTAAATATTTTACGTTTTAGATATAATTCACATTTTAAATAGAAATCTACAGTAAATAAATGTCACAAAATTAAATTAAATCATACATCCAAAAAGTCTGAACAACTCCCGAAAGATTTTTTAAAGCAAGCAATTGAAATTCACGCGCGAAATAGTCAGCCATTTTGTAGAAGGGCCGCCCGCTTATCCTACTTGTATTATAAACGCAAAAGTTTGTTAGTATATATGGATACTAGCGATCCGTCCCGGCTTCGGCCGTGGTATGTGTATAGCCTAAAGCCTTCCTCAATAAATGGGCAATCTAAAACTGTAAGACTTTTTTAAAACGGACCAGTAATTCCTGAGATTAGCGTGTTGAAACAAACAAACTCTTCAGTGTTATAATATTAGTATGGATATGGATGTATGGATGTTTGTTACTCTTTCACGAGAAAACAGCCTATCGTATCTGTATAAAATTTAGTACAAATATACGTTATAGTCTGGATTAGTTCATAGGCTTTTTACGCGGGTACCACGCGAGTGACGGGGCGGATTACAGCTAGTTTGCTATAATATTTTGCAATTCGTATTTTAAGATATTACAATAATGTTTATGGGCAGATTTTGTTATTTATGAATTCTGATTGAATAATATTATATAAGTATTTCTTACCCTCAACCATCTGGATGCTGATTGCGGCCACTCTGGTGGGATATACACACCGACATCCGCATCATTATACAAGGATGGTACAGGGTTCCATGCTTTATAATCATTGGCTGAGATCAAATTAGCAGTATAGTGGTTAACACCGAAGAAATCAGCAGTTCCACGAGAAAATTGCTTCTCTTCTTCTGTAAACTCTGGCATACGGGATCTGGGGTAGCCTTGTTCTTTGCTTTTCTTGGCGACGATTTCGGATAATTCTTTGGGGAAACCACCCCATTGTGAGAAAATAGGCTCAGCGTACAGGCCCCACTGAAACTCAAAACATTGATTAACAATGACAAAAAAGATCACTTTTTTCAAAACACTGTGCAATGCGATGTTAAAATCTAACAACATAAAGTACTCGCTTTGCAAATTTCGTGCTATGGTCTATTTTATACTATTTTTATACTAGTATTTATATGCTTAGTTTTATAGCACTGTAATGCTTATAAATATTTAAAAACAAAGAATGCAAAAACTTCGATCATGAGGCGGGATTCGATCCTGCATCTTCCGCCATACCGTCGCATTGCCAGATATACTATATCTTATATATAAAATTCTCGTGTCACAATGTTAGTCTCTATACTCCTCCGAAACGGCTTGACCGATTCCTCTGAAATTTGGTAAGCATATTGGGTAGGTCTGAGAATCGGCCAACATCTATTTTTTATCCCGATATTCCTACGGGATACGGACTTACGCGGGTGAAACCGCGGGGCGCAGCTAGTTCTTTTATATAAAAATAATTTTCACCTCAGCCTGACGTTTAATCTCAGCAGCAAATTGGTCCTCCTCCGAATCCGTCAAAGGTCCCATCCAATTGACACTTATTGTAATACCACAAAGTCCATTTTGAGTTGCCCGGAATTCGTTGTCATACGTCTTGTATGCTCTAGCATGAGCCAGAACTAAATGTTTCGCACAGAGATAAACACCAACACCTGTGGCATTCAGCATGGGAGCTTTGGTAGTAGATCCATAACCTTCATAACATATCTCCCTTGGTTCGTTGAAGGTGATCCAATGCTTCACTCTATCTCCGAATTTCTCATAAGCAATTCGAGCGTAGTCTTCAAACCATTCAGGGAAAAGAGGGTTGGCGAAACCACCCAAGTCTTGGAGCTTTTGTGGCAAATCCCAGTGGTAAAGAGTAACCATGGGCGTAATGTTGTATTTCAGCATTTCGCTGATGTATCTTTTATAGAATTCAACTCCTGGTTCGTTGATATAATTGGCCAAGCCGTTAGGAAGTATCCTAGACCAGGATATGGAGAATCTATAAGCGTCCAGACCGAGTTCCCTCATCATTTCGACATCGCGTTTGTAATTATGGTAGGTGTCGGCTGCTTCGTCTCCATTACTTTTGTCGATGATAACTTCAGGTCGGGTGTGCGTCATGTGATCCCAAATATTTTCGCCCTTGCCTGAAATTATGAATGTTGAAGTAAATAACCTTGGTAATCTAAATCTCAAACAATCTCAAATCTCAATCTTAAAAAAGGAAGGCAAAAAGGGAAGTACTTTACTAGCAAGTAAGTTATTTTATCGCTTAAAGTGTATATTTAAATAGTTAAAGAAAACGAATCGATAAAACCTGCAAGTTTGAGAATAAATTTTTCGTTAAAGTGGCTAAGTATACTGGTATAGTAATGTTTTTGTATGTGCTTTTTTTTCAATATTTTTAACTCGCACACGGTCATGTTAGATATAAATTGTGCTCGTATTGGGTTTATACAATGTTCGACCCAACTACATTCACTTTGCTAATCTATTGGATTTTTGCGTTGCGAAGGTAGTTGGATAATACATGCATACATGCTAGCTATGTATATGTATATACTGACTAGGTACGTCAGGTGTGTAGTATCGTAATATACTTTTGACGCGTTGAAGCCATCATTGAAACCAGCTTCCTTTTCAGAATTTTATCGCATGTATTGTTATTACATAGTTACTAACTCAGCATTAAATTAAATGGTCGGTACATTGGAATTCAGTATAAGTGCTCTTATAATGATTTCTATAAGAGGTTAAAATACAGGACGTAAGAAAATAAATTTTAATACAGTCGTAAATAGGTAGGTGCTAGACGCGCCACTATATATAATCTAACACTTCAGTTAAACATTGTATGAAGGTAATAATTTGTCAAGTAAGTAACTAGGTGTTTATGTGCATCATTATTTTAATACCTGAAAGATATTAACTGTTTTTGCGATTTTGATTTTATGAACTACTGGACGCTTGTACCGGCTCTGCCCGAATCAAGATTCCTGTTTTATCCCAAGAAGGAGCAATTAATCGGGTTAAAAAGTATCCTGTCACCTAAGTCAGCTCATACCCTGTCTGTATACCAAATTTCATTAAAATCCGTCCAGTAGTTTCAACGCGATTGACGGAAAAACATCCAAACAAACAAACTTTCACATTTATGATATTAGTGTATTTTACCAATGTTACATGTGCGATCTGTTGATATACCTGTTTATAAATAAATAAACAAATAAATAGATAAATAGTGTGGAGCGTGATTTTCTTCCGATTAAGTGCTCCCTTTTAAAAAAAAACTCAATAAAAATCCGTTCGGTAGTTTTAAAGATTTTAGCATACATAGGGATATAGGGACAGACAGAGAAATCGTCTTTGATCATTACTATGTATTGATTGTTATGACGTAACGTCGTCAGTTCCAGCTAGTTTATTTTTATTTGACTACATTTAATTTTATTTCTAAAATATACCAATTTAGATTACAAAATGTGCATCATTATCAGTTGTTACAAACGAATAATTATTCGATATTCGAAAATTTGTTAAAAGAAACGTTAAAATTTGAATTTGTTATTATAAATTCGGATACCGAAAATCCATAGTATTATGTTATCTGTGCTACATACCGTCAGCGTTCCAGCCTCCCTCGATCTGGTAAGACGCTGTAGCAGCTCCGAACAAGAAATCACTTGGAAATTTCCTCTCATGTTTTGCCAAAACACAACAACACACCAAGAGACCACTGTAAAAATAGTCCATAATTGCCATTACAAATTGAAACTTTTTTTACGAATATCCTAATTAAAAGAAACTGTTACCACAAATGACGTGATACTAGCCCAGTAAATAAGTGTATAATCTATGGTACTATCTGTTATCTAAACATTTTAAAGTATACAAAAAGATTCTAAATAAAATATACATTTTATCAAACTCAAATTAACTTTACGTTAAGCAAGTAAATAACAGACAAAAATAGTGATATGAATATAAATTGCTGGATAAACAGGTGTAATTTACCTTAGAATTGTCGCCTTCATAATGTTATGGTTTAAGGTAAAATTGCCAAGTACTTATATACAACAACTCACAAGCATCGCTATCATCAAGGTGAGGAGCTCTTTCGAGATAAATACATACTCTAAGTCTAAGATTTAAATCACAACTAATTTATATGTATATTACTAAGTCAATGGGATAGAACAAAACTGCTATAAGCGGCAAACGAGTGTTCCGTACCTCAAAAGAATTAAATAAATTAGAATAATGTTTAGATTATCATCCGATTATGTAAATTGCAATAAACAACTAGCTTTTGCCCGCGGCTTTGCACGCATTTATTCGGAGTAGTTTTATAGATATAATAATACATATAAACCTTCCTCTTGAATCACTCTATATATTAAAAAAAACCTTATCAAAATCCGTTGAGTACTTTTGAAGATTTAAGCATATATAGGATGTCCCTATCCCTAGGGACAGAGAAAGCGACTTTGTTTTATACTATGTATTGATGTCAAAAGCATGGGTGTGCCAGAAATGTTACATCACACCAATAAATAAAGAAAACCAGCGCCTTTTGCTACATACATATTACGGATATGGATATATACACGGTATTTTTACCAAAAAACAATTTATTAGTCTTTGTGTTTTCCGACTTATCTCTGGAACGGCTTCATTGATTTTTACGGGACTTTCACTGGCAGATAGCTGATGTAATAAGGAATTACCTACGCTGCTTTTTGTTTCAGTACTTCCATGGGAACATAGGGATTTATATGGAAACCTCATAAAGTAACTAAAATTTATGTTAGAATTTATACATAGCTACTTAGCTTTAAATTATCTTTTTGCCTGATGGTAAGCGATTACCACCGCCCACTATTATTTATAGAGGTAGGAAGGAGGGATAGAGAAAGGAATCCCTACTGCGAAGTATTTTTTACCTTAAATATAATTGCTTGCAAGTAGGCACTATACATTTTGATTATTACTGGTCAAGGAGAATGAAAAAAAAAATAACTGAAAAGCAGGGCCTAGTAAGGCACTTAAAGTAAATGCACGGACTCGCACCTGTACATGATCGTCATTGCCACAGAAGCTATAAGATCACTTAAAGTGTAGGTACTTATGACAATACGGGAGGTTAAATATTTATGATCTCATAAATACATAATAGGTACTTGATGAAATAAATTCCTAAGTAGGCGTGATAGCTAGAACATTGCTTCGGTTAGCTCCATTTGTACATTTTTTTTTTATCTTTTATATTTGAAACTTTATTAAATTTATATATATATATTTAATTAAATCAATATAGTCTCTTCTCCAAAGAGTTGTATAATATGCTCATTTCAAGACGACGTCATGGAATTGGGATAATATTGTTTTATTGTTGAAAAATAATAGATTATTACGTAAAATTGCATTCACTTCAACCTCATTATTTATTTACTTTTGATGTGACAACTTGTTATGGGAGAGTAAACCGCCTTGTTACATAACGCGTTACAGCGCCTATTACCACCCTATTACCACCTATACCTACCTATACCACCTATTACCACCCATACAGTAGAAGTAGGCAGGTTCCTCCTTCACCTCTCGAACCCATAGATGTTGTTCAGATAAGTTTTAGATATCATTTCTGTCGGGCGTTCCGAGACGCGTACGTCCCATTTTAAAATACGTTGAAATTTCTGGTTTAATTGTTCGTGTAAAATATATTGTTTAATAAATTGAAAAAAATATATTTACCTACTGTATTTTTATTCTTTTTCCCCTGCAGTTTTTAATTTGTGTGTAACTATTTATTTATTTTATTTGTTGAGAGAAGTGGTAAAGAGGTAAGTTGAATTTGTTGTTATATATCGAATTGTTCTTTAATGTGTAATGATTCTGCTTTTATATATACGTTCCCCTGCTCTCCTTAAATTAACTAAAGTACAGAATATAATAGTACAGTAATAATCTGTGCTTCAATAAAAAAGAACCAAGCGGCTGCTCGCTGTCATATCATAAATCATAATATGTCAACTTTTTACTCTAATGCATGAATTGACATGGACTTGATATAGAATTGACGTCTGTCAATGCTATCAAATTCGTTCAATTTTTTTTATTTAAAAAAAAGGGACGAACTGCGAAATTTTTCCATGTTTTTTACTTAGGTCTAAGTTCGGCCAACTGCGACAAATCATAAACCTGTGCCTCTTAAACTGTCAGTTGACAAATACATTTTTATCATTCATTTACTATCTAGAAAGAGTAGTTTAATAATCGACTATCTGTTTTTATCGTAGATAATTCGAAGTGTGAGCTTTTATCAGTGTATGTTGTGGGTAAAATACCGGCTCTTCATGAGTCGTAATTCTTATTTTAATACATTATCAACCATCCTGTCAAAAATTGTATGAACTTAGTTTTTTATAAAAATGAATTTACGTCTTTTACAATTTCTATCTTGTTGGTATGTAAACATATATGTAGTTAAGTTAGTTAATACACTTGTATCCATAAAATTAAACGTATTGATGGTTTAAAATACATTCAATTACATTTCAGTGTTCTATGTGTGTACGGATGGACAGATAACAGGATTCGAAAATTCAAAAATGATTTCTCATTTGGAGTGTCTACCTCCGCATATCAAGTTGAGGGTGCTTGGGATGTGGATGGTGAGTGAGACTACCTTTTATATAATAGCTGAGCTGAGGGTTAACCTGATGATAAGTAATCATCACTGCTCGTGGAAATTTTCACACGAAGACTGCCAATGCACTGCTATAAAGGAGTAAATGAAAAGAAAGGATTGAGAATGGGCATAAAAGTATAGACTGGGAAGGATAGGGAAAAGGTTTCAGGCTTCCGACTCCCCCACTCTCCCAACAAAATACAGAAGCATGCTACTATTTCACACCAATCTTCTGTGTGGGTGTAGTACCTTCCCGTGTGCGAGCTGGCCTGATTCTTAATTTGTGCCTGTGCCGTAAATTGTGCTAAATTTTAGTTAAAAAATCAAATATATAAAAACCAGATAATAGCTTGTATGCAATTTTAAATTATAATAGGGATATTCTATTGACAAATTTATAGATATCAAAAATTATGTGTTATTGTATTTGCAACAGTAATATTATCTCTTATTTAAAATAAATTACGTGTCACATTGTTGGTCTGCGATTGACTCCTAAACTACCCATTTTAATCAAATTACACACCACACACACCAGCACACCATGTGCAGTATGATCCAACTTTAAAGATAGTATAGCTTATATTGTTTCAATTACGATAAATGACTGGGCGAAGCCTGGGGTGTACAGCCAGTCTGATAATAAATTAAACATTTTATTATAGTTAAAACTTTGGTATAAACTATTGGAAATGAGAACAACTAATAACTGTTACATTATATATTAATCAGATAATCTAGTAAATTTTTATAGATATTTTTATGAGATAGCGGGCAATTATTCTGGTGGTTCGTTTGATGGCAAGTGATCACCACTACCCATTATAATAAGAAGTGATTACAGAAAAAATTTAATTATGCCATTTCATTTTAAACCATTACCAGGCTACCTAAATTAACCAATTCTTCAGGCAAGGGTGAAAGCATATGGGACAGATTTCTCCACGAACATCCAGAAGTGATAGCCGACGGTAGGAACGGCGATGTAGCCTGCGATTCTTACCACCAGTATCAGCGAGATGTGGAAATGTTGAGGGAGTTGGGCGTCGATCATTATAGATTCTCGATATCGTGGCCAAGGATACTTCCAACTGGTAATGTTTGTTGTACATACTAATCTATACTTAAGTGATGTCCTGTGTCCCCTAGTGGGATATGGGGCAGATGGTATACATCTGTTTCACTGATCGATTTTCTTTATGGACAAGTAGGTGATAAGCCTTTTGTGTCCTGCCAGACCGAGACTTTTTTAGAGTCCCCACCGGAAATCGAATCCAGGACCTCTTGACTCTACACATAAGTGTTGAACACTGTACCAAGGCGGCGGTCAAAAGTACGTACTTACTCAATACTCAAAAGTTACACTATCTGCGTTTTATTTGAGGGTTAAATAGTTTTAGAAAGTACCTTATACAATGTGTCATAGAAAAAATGACATATTTTCAATTGACATCTCAAAAATAAGGACACTCTCAAATTGAGTTTATGAGTCATTTCTTTGTCACTTGATCTCTCCATCGGATTTCCACTAATTGACGTGATTTTTTATTTAATCAACGTGATTTCCCATTTAGTAGTATCTCTGGGAGACATTGGTGACCTATTTTGTAGAAAATAATTATTTAATGGTACTTTATCTATTAGTATAAACTAGAGTCTTTTCATATAGAGAATATACAGTACAAATTACACGACCTTGTTAAAATACTAATAAATAATTTAACCGTAATTTTCAGGATATCCCAACGTAATAAACGAAAAGGGCATCCAATACTATGACAATTTAATTAACGAACTACTGAAATATGGCATACAACCGATGGTAACATTATACCATTATGATTTACCCCAGGCCCTGCAGGATTTGGGCGGTTGGATTAACCCCTTATCAGCAGAATGGTTTGAGGATTTCGCAAGAGTTGTATTCGATAAGTACGGGGATAGGGTGAAATATTGGATTACGATAAATCAGCCGTCCGGGGTGTGTGTCGATGGTGAGTTTTATTCTATTTAATAGTATAGCTTTACCAAAATGGTAAAAATGTATTTTTATGGTAAATAAGTGATGTGTTTTATATTTAATTTTTAGTTTTGTAGCATTGCAATGTTTTATAAATGAGTAATTTTTAAAGAATAGATTTTTTTTATCGGAAGGCGGGATTCGAATCCGCGATTTTTTGCCAAACCCTAGTCTACCGCCTTGTGATCAAATTATTTCTATTCTTTGAAAAATACTCGATATATTGGTTGGTAAACCGTCAATTTTCAGGTTACAGTGGTTTAATCGCACCAGGCGTAGTGTCCAAGGGTGTCGGAGATTATATATGCGTGAAAAATGTAATGCTCGCACACGCGAGGGCCTATAGGTTATATGAGAAGGAATATAAGAACAAATATAAGGGTATGTGTTTTATTTTATTTCAATTGACTACATCAAATTTAAATACAAATGTTATTGCTTAACTTAAATTAAACAGTTTCAGCCATTTCAGCCATTTTGTCACAAAATCCCGCTGAATCGATCCTATTCTCAGTTTCTTCATCTTTATCATCTTCTTCTTCTTCATCATCATCAATCATCATCAGCCTATATATGTTCCCACTGCTGGGCCTTTATTGAGAGTTCAGGCCGTAATCCATAACGCTGGCAAAGTGCGGGTTGGCAGATGTCACATGGCGTCGGAACTTTTGATTCTTGCATATGCCGGTTTTCCTTCACCGTTTCGAGCATTGGTGATATGAATAATGTACAGATAAATAGAAAAATCAATTAGTTACACGCTCGTTCAGTATCGAATCCCTGACTTTTTGAAGTCTAAAGTCCTAACCACTGAGCCACCACTGATCTTACATACAAACACACATACATACTAATGAACTAATGCTAATGAGTTTCTCACTTTTACAGGTCAAGTGGGAATATCGTTGGGACTCAGTTGGGCACATGGAGTAACAAATGCCACGGAGAATGAAGATGCAGCTGCCATATATAGAGACTTTACGGTTAGTAACCTTTTTGGTTTCTTTTTTTTTAACATTGATTTAGTTTACTGTCTATGTGAGGTTTTGTTGTAGATGACAGTAAATTTCTTTCTTTGTAATCTAATAATAAATAGTTAATTTATATATATATTAATAATAAATAGTTAATTTATATATATTAAATATTTATTATATATAGAGAAAAAAAAAACATACTGTTTGTGGTTTACAGATTGGTCTGTACATGGATCCAATATGGTCGGAGGCGGGGGGGTTCCCGCGTTCAGTAAGAGATAGAGTGGCGAAGAAGAGTAAAGAGCAAGGCTACAAGGAGTCCAGGCTGCCTACACTGAGCCCCGAGGAGATTAAACTCATAAAAGGTAATCAGCTTTTCAGTTGGGGTTTATACTATATCGATAACTACCTGCGCCCCGCGGTTTCACCCGCGTAAGTCCGTATCCCGTAGGAATATCCGGAAATAAGTGCCTATATGTTATTCCAGTTGTCCAGCTGTCTACGTACCAAATTTCATTGCAATCGGTTCAGTAGTTTTTGCGTGAAAGAGTAACACACAAACATCCTTACAAACTTTCGCATTTATAATATTAGTAGGATTAGGATTAGTAGGATTAGCTAATCGCTTTTTCGCTATATAGGAAACCCGGCTTCGCCCGTGGTACCTATATAGCCTATGTCACTCAGTGAAGTTGAACCTCTCTAATGATGAATGAATTTTTGAAATCGGTCCAGTGGTTTGTAAAAATATACAAGTTTCCTCTTCATAATATTAGGTTAGATTGTTGTATAGAGAGAGGTTATAGACAAACAATATTGTATTTTTAACGGCAGAAGCTGTTCCTCAGCCGCGCTCTTTCACTCTCACGCATAAACATACGTTTCATCTCGCTCGCTCGCCTACACGAGTCGGGCAATTACCTGACTTTCGTATTGGTCAAGAATAGAAAATTTGATCAAAATTACGCGGGTTCGAATCCCGTTTCGTGATGAAATTTTTTCCCAGTTTTTTATTTCTCACTAAAAACATTCTCAAACCCAGGTTCAGCAGACTTCCTCGGCCTCAACCACTACACCTCGTTCCTTGTGGAACCAGCGGATCAGCAGTTCGATTCACCGTCCGTTGATGATGATATGGGGGTGAAGATATCTCATAACAAGAACTGGAGGTCGTCCAACTCGGTGTGGCTTAAGGTAAATCAAATCAAATCAAATCAAATCAAAAGCATTGATCAATATCCATGCTACATTTATGGTCTCGTGATAGTGATATGGTTTAAGATAAAACAAATATAAAAGAAACTCCCGGTGCTCGCTAGTGCAGCTTGTCTAGCTTGTGTTAAATAAATCTGATAATTCATTTGAGAAACTACGTCATAAAGGACTAACTGCGCCCCGCGGTTTCACCCGCGTAAGTCCGTATCCCGTAGGAATGTCGGGATGAAAAGTTGCCTATATGTTATTCCAGTTGTCCAGCTGTCTACGTACAAAATTCATTGCAATCGGTACAGCAGTTTTTGCGTGAAAGAGCAACAAACACACACGTTCTTACAAACTTTCGCATTTATTATATTAGTAGGATGGGATGGGATAGTAGGATAGGATTTACAATGTGAAGTAGATACGTACACTACCGTTTGTGTGTCTCGACTTATTCCTTTTTTCTGTCTAACCGAAAATTAAAATAATAAATAAATTCTAAGCAACTGTAGTGGGGTAACATTTGGCAAATTTTTTTATATATGCAATACGGATATTTTACTGTTTTTCGATTTCCATGTACACGGTATAGGTACATAATTTTTTATTTTTTATCTTTAATTTAAGTGTGTTTGTTTTTTTTCTTGTTTAATAAATTATTTTTATTATTCCAGAGCGCACCCTACGGCATATATCGGCTGTGTCTATATCTCAACAAGGTCTACAACTACCCGCAAGTATTTATAACCGAGCACGGCTGGTCCACTACCACCGGCTTGAACGACCAGTCCCGGGTTACCACTTTGCGCGATTACTTGTCCGCCATTTTGTTCGCGATAGAAGACGGCACCGATTTACGGGGCTACACCGTGTGGAGTTTGATGGACAACGTCGAGTGGATAGCTGGGACGAGGTGAGTTAATTGTCACGTAGTGACAACCCTGAGTTGGTTGGCCAATGGATTACTGAGCTAGGGCTGGCACTGGCTTTTATAAAATAATTAAGTCCAGCTTAAATCACACTTAAATAAATAAATAATAGTTTAAAAAAAACTAAAAAACACGCTTTAACAAAAATCATATTTTGCAAATTAAAAAATGGATTAATTTTATCAAATTAGTGTATTGTCATCGGTCCTCAATAAATCTACAAAGTTTGAACGAAATCTGGCCGTTTGAAGTGGGTCAAAATTGCGCCCAAAGAAGTCGGTTACAAACAAACATACAGGTGAAGCGAATAAAAAGCGTGTAACAATGTGTGCTATATGGATAACAAACTGCGCCCCGCGGTTTCACTTGCGTAAGTCCGTATCCCGTGGGAATATCGGGATAAAAAGTTGCCTATATGTTGTTCCAGTTATCCAGCTATCTACGTACTAAATTTCATTGCAATCGGTTCAGTAGTTTTTGCGTGAAAGAGCAACAAACACACACACATCCTTACATACTTTCGCATTTATAATATTAGTAGGATGTCAAAATGGTTGCTGCTTTGCTGACGGGGAGCCCTTTTTGACACTATTACTGTTTTTATATTTTGTTTTAGATGTAAGTATAATATATTTTAAGTAATGGTTAATAAAAGTATTTCAATAAATTTTTTAATATATTATTTCTATTACTAAATACCAACCCTTACCTTATTATTTAATAGATCAGGGAGCTAGGGTTGGCACTGATTTTTCTACCAGTGGACACTAAACTAGTATGGTATATAATAGTTATTAACTAAACAATCGCCAGAATTTAGTTGTGTCGTGATTTGTTTCTAATTATTTTATTTCTTGGAAAATGGAAAATTATGTTATGAAAATTAAAAAAATGGACCGTAATCAGATGCTATGTAGCAAAAAAAAGTATAGAATAATATATTATGTTTCGTTTAATTCAATATTTCGGTCATCAGAAATGAATAGCAAAAAATAATGTTTCAAAATTTCTCTCTTTTTCTCTGACTCTCCATCAATAATATTAATAAATCCAGTCATAAAACCGTTAAATTGCAATATTCGATGTCATTAATATAACATGAATGTTTCTCACCAGCGATCGTTTCGGTCTTTACGAAGTAGATTTTGATTCAGAAGAGAAGAAGAGAACGGCAAGGCTATCGGCCCTCGTGTACAAACGTATCATCGAGAAGAGAATAGTGGAGAATGAGTGGGAGCCGGAGAATTGGCAGATAGAGATAACTAAGGGCAAGGAAAGAGAAGAGTTATAAGTCTGTTTTATACGTGGGATGACTAAATGGCAGGTCAGCTTAGTATAGGGGTGTAAAATGTGATTTCTTGCATTATTTTTTTGGTTATTGGTTTATATTAAAGTTTTTATTTTATGAAATATTAGCGTACCTATATTGTGTTGCCAGGATGGCCTTATCCCTTAAGAGAACACATACGCACACACACACACCTTAAAAAAATAGACGGAAATGGTCGGATATATCTCGGGTTATATGCTTATTTTGATATTATATTGAAAATATAATGCTTGAAACTAGATACTATTTATAATATTAGTAGAACATATTCACAAATATACCTCTAAACGTTTCTTTTAAGTTAAAAGATGAGCAATCATGCTTATTCTTTGTTAAAATTACTATTCATCAAGCAACTTAGTAATTCCATAGAGACTTATTTATTTATTACAATCAACAGATTTTTAGAACGCACATTTTTATTTCTGAACATAATAACGTACGCGTGTGTGCGTGCGGACCTGTGTATCGACAGTATTTGTTGATTGTATATACGTGTGTGTGCGTCACACAAGCTCAATTATATGATATAAAATTATTATTTATATATAATACGTTAAAGTATGTACGCAAAATGTAGGTCTCAAAAATGTCACAATATAATTTTAAGTAATTAGTGCCATTTTAAAAGCAGGTATAACAGTGTGATAATTGTTGTGATTTTATTTAGTGCATTTATGAGCATTTATTATATTATAAAAAAATATTAAAATTGTTATAAAAATAAAACAAATTATATTGGTAATAATAAGATATTGTGTTAAAAATGTATGTATTTTATATATTGTATTTCAAGAAATTTTATAAAATAAAGTGTTTAAATATGAAAATGGTTATTTATTTCATTATCATTATAGTAATTTTCATAATAAAATTTGGTATTATTCGAAATAAAATTGTACTTAACTATATATCACACTACTTGAGTTTTGTTTTCACAACAAAAATTAATATATTCACATATACAGCTAATTTATCATAATTCCACAAAACTGGGTTAAATTTCAGTGGAAACTGGTAAATGGAAGCAGAGCAGGATGAAGATGTACACACATAGTATAAAACAAAGTCCCTTTCTCTGTCTAGTCCTATATCTATGTATGTTAATATCTTAAAAACTACGCTACGTTTTTTAATACATAGGGTGATTGAAGATGTAGGTTTATATGTATAATATCTATTGAACAACTGTGAATTTAACGAATTCGCGGCCAAAGCTTGTTATACATACTGTAGAAGACTGACGATTGACTAGGTTTCTCTGTAAAATTACTGGACGGATGCTGATTAAGCTTTTTTGTTATATAATAATAGTCCTCGACCACATATATTTTAAAGAATTTACTTTGAAATGAAATATACGCACGCGCGACTGAATTCTATATCTCTACTCTCCATATTAAGAGTAATTATGAAATTTATCTCTTGTAAACAGGCAATCACAAAATAATTCCACGTTATATAAGCGCATGAATAGTATAAACATTTCTTTGCAAGTTACTATATGTATGCGCGCAAATATCGAGTAGTATTTTATTAGTAAATTGATTAAGCGCCATCTATCGAGGAATAGCAGTATTATGGCATAGTTTTATTTTGTGCCATGAACACAGTTTTCCTACTGGTCGGTAGATGACGCTTTAAAAAAATATAGTTTCGCTATAATGTACTACCTTTTGCCTCCGGTTTTGTACCCGTTAAATTAATGAAATAAAAACCTGAGTGTGACCATAATGTAACTGATTACAAGGTTAAAACTAATTCAGTTCACTTTTTTCGCAAGAGCAATAATGCGATCTGTATATATATTATAATCCTAGTACGTACCTTGGTATGTACCTATCTATCAATAGTGTCATGTTAGTGAATCCTTCTAAACGGCGGAACAGAATTTGATATATTTGATACAGTTTATTTATGACCTGGCATCTTTCGTTTATCCATGTAGATGATGATGATGATGAATGCTCAATATTTAAACAATTTTGGAATAAATAAAACAATTTTTTCTACATTAACAAAAGCCAAAGAAACACTCTTAACATTGTGTTTAAACTTAAACCAATGGAATGTTTTATTTTTATGTCATCATCGGTAATGGAGCTGGTGTGTCGCCTGATGGTAAGCGCTACCACCGCCCATGAACATTTGGAGAGGCGTAAGGTCGTTTGCAGACCTTACGCCTCTACAAATGGATTGCCGGCTTATTTGAAAGGGATTGAGAAGGGATAGACGAGAGGCATAAAGGAAAATAATGGGAAGGGTAAGGAAAAGGAAATTGGTCTCCGGCTACCCCACTCACCGAACGAAACACAGCAGTATGCTATTTCACGCCGGTCTTGAGGGTGTGGTACTGCCCCAGTGCGAGCTGGCCCAATAAAACACAGACAACAACATAATCTACACTATTAGCAAAAAGTTAATAAGAGTCAAGTTTTATTTCCAAAAAATAAATATCCATGTTCCTAAGAATGCAACAAAGGTGTCAAGATGTTTGCGAAAACTCTTATCACATAATAATATTTTGCTAGGTACATGTAATTAATTTATGTTTTTATTATTTTTCCTAAAAACCAACATGGTAATTTACATCCAGACTATGAGACAATCCAGACTAAGCCACGGCGAACAGCTTTTCTTTTCTTATAACCTTTAGGGAGACAAAAACACAGATTCAGTATCAAAGGTAAAACCGATTTAACATACCAGAGAAAATCAAATCTGATTGCAACACTCTTACGGTAGCCATTACAGCCCACCAATTTTGTGAAGCCATTGTCCCAAAACGCATAAAGCAATATATACTTTAAGTCCGTATTCTTAAAGTCTATTTCTCCACACATATTTAGATGGAATTGTTTATAATATTGATACTGCCACCCGCGGAGTCTGTTTGAAGATCTGCGATTTTTTATCGTGCCCCCTCCGTATGTTTTTTTCGGACGTTGTAAATGACTAAACACCGTGAATAATAAGTGTAAAAATTGGATAATGCATTGTTGTCGATCGATGTAAATGTGTATTACGTAATCTCTTAAGCTGTGCGAATTTGTATTGTAATTGGATACATGTTATGTATTGATGTTTATGTGAATAATATATTTAACCCCTAATTTCTTGTTTATCATTATTAATGAAGGGTGTCGTTACCGTCGCTTCAGTGTCAACCTTTAGAATAATATTCCAGGCATAACTTAAATAGACTTTCGGCATATTTAACAATGAAATTTAGAAAGATAGCAATAAAACTCACACAGCACTTGAAGTACTTAACAATGATAATAATTCAACAACTTCAGTTGAATTTGAATTTTCGCTATATCAAATACAAGTTAGTGGCACTGAATTTGATGAGCATTTTGATTCGATAAGTTTAAGTATCTAAATATCTTTAAAAGATTGTACTACAGTTTCCATTGTGTGAAAAATTTTATGACATTAAAAGACATTATTGTTCACTTAATATTTCAATTTTAATACTTGCACACACACGGGTAGAATGTATTAGCCGCAGAATATTGTA
Organism: Zerene cesonia; assembly: GCF_012273895.1. NCBI lineage: Eukaryota > Metazoa > Arthropoda > Insecta > Lepidoptera > Pieridae > Zerene > Zerene cesonia. Next base: position 1,453,792 of record NC_052130.1, on the reverse strand, counting down.
ATAAAATCTTTAATTTGTAACTAAATTCTTGCAAACAAATTTAGTTTGAATTTAAATTTTGTTTTAACTTTTAATTACTAGATGGCGCTGTCTTTGGTTAACGTTACGTTTTGTGAATTACAATTTATATAAAGAAAATTTAAATGTTCTATGGTTATATATAATATTATTATAAAAGAATTTGCTTCGTTACATTTACATTTGATAACTTTAAAAGTTACTGAGCAACGTTTTTTTTGGACTACACTATGTCGAAGTATAATAAATTATGCATAATTGTTACAAATATATTTATTAATATTTTTTATTCGTTCTTATATAGATAAAAAGAAAGCGGAATATTCCTTTTACTTATTTGATGGTAAAAATTTTAAATCTTACGTACTAAGATAATATTTAAACTTACGTCAAAGATTAAAAAACAGTGCCATCACTTAAATCGTTTTTATTACAAATATTAAATACCTAAATACTAAACAGAAACAAAATATATCCTACATCAAAAAGAAAATCGCGAATCTAATTCCCTCCAAAAACTGCGGGAGTGATATTTCCAACGATACATCACGTTATATAAATATATAGACATGATATGATAACACAAAATACCTTCATACGAGGGTCGGAGGTTTTATTATATTTACTGATGACGTGAAAAAATAGATGAAGTGTGGTGACGCGATATAGCTAGCTTTGTATGGAGGTGGATTTCATAATTAACATTTGAGACTTTCTAGCTAACTTAAAGGGTTTAAGGTATTTTATCACGTATACGGTATAGTGTATTTTTTAGTTTAGTCTTTGTTTCCATATTTTTAAGGTTTTTTCTTACCTTTTTTTTTGTTTTTATAAACAACTCAAAGTATGATAGTGATTATAGCCCATAAGTATTAGGTTTATTTTTCTTTCTCTCATACAATACCTTTACAGAAAATCTATTTACTGCATTTTATGCGTTGAGTGGGGGAACCACAGTTTCGCATCCTTTTCCTCTTCAGGGTCAATTCCTTTATTCTCATTGTCAATTTTCTTCTCACTTGTAGGTATATTAAAATCGCACAACACATTTGAAGAGGCCTTACCACTGCGGTACATCATTATGGTGGGAGTTAACCATTAAGCGTAATGTAAATGTCATAAAAACAGCGAATATTATTGAACTTATTTATTAAAAAGTAGCAAGCATAATTTAAAAATAAATAGATACAAAACTTCTTCTATAAATAAACGAATTTATGTGTATCTCGTCAACTGAAATGCCAACTATCTCTTATGCTTTCCATCTGTAAGTTATATAAAGAGATTACCTTTTCCCTCAATAGAGAGAGACTACTTGCCCTCTAGAAGGCCAATATTAATAAAATAAAGCCATCGCCACACTATCCACCACCTTCACACACCCCATCAAGGTTCGTGTAGTCACCCCTCAACACATTTCACGCTCAAATCTGCTTCTTGACTTATCTCTGTTACGTTACAGTGTGTTCATATGGATATACATACATTATATTATTATTGATTAAGATCCTGGAATAAAAGATATATAATAGATAATAAGATATATATAATAAGATATATATTAACCTCAATAAATAATAATACGTTAGTAATTACATATTAAGGTTGATTAGCTTTAGTTTGTTGTTAAGTTTTTATGTTTTGTTAATTGTATAATGAAATGAATAAAAAAGAATATCATTATATTTTTGACTAGCTGCGCCCCGCGGTTTCAACCGCGTAAGTCTGTATCCCGTAGGAATATCGGGATAAATTTTTTATTAAAATTAGATTAATTGCCTATGTGGTTCAGTAGTATTTACGTGAAAGAGTAACAATCATACACATAGATCCCTCCTCATAAACTTTCGCATTTATAATATTAGTATCAAGGA
>NC_052130.1:1421748-1450900 GCF_012273895.1 Zerene cesonia | reverse complement strand
TAAGATAGGATAGAATACGTTTAAAAACAAAAATATGTGATACATATTTATATCCAAGATAGTAAAGATTATGATTTTAAGCACCAAATCCCATCCTATATCTACGCACATATATGATAAAATATCACTAGATAAATATCAAATATCACGCTTAAGAAATAGGAACAAAAAAGGGATGTTTCATTGTGATAAGAAAGAAATAAAGGATTTTTAGTTAGACTGCGTAACGATTAGCTATCTACATTTAAATTTAATTAATCAATAATTCAATATTTTATATATTGAAATTACCATTACATATCAATGTCAGTAGTTTCAATTTGTACAAAGCATTTCTTTAAAAATCTAAATTAATAAATGTCATGACAGCATAATTTTAAATTCGAAATTCGAAATTCGATTTCGAAATCCAAAAGAAAAAAAATTTTTTTTTTTCGCCAATGGTCAATTCGGGCCATGGTTTTAAGCGGCAAATAGCATCCACAGATTATAAATTACAACTGTCGGTTGCTGTATAAAGCTTAAGAATCGTCAATGGTACTTAAGTGGTTTTATCGTATTAAACCCACACTCGAATGGTCACGGCGTTACAATGGGAATTGTGTGAGGAATTTAAAAGCACTTCACACGCGATGCGGTTGTACCGCTTTTGGTGCATGTGAAGTGTCTTTTGTGTTTGAGGTGAAATTAATTTTCTGTGTTTCATATTTATTTACAAAAAATACTTTCATGATTTCTTTATACCTACAGCATCTAGGATATTGTTTTATTTTACGTGTGTATTACAGTATACTGTAAGCATGCGTGCTGTAATGTGTTAGAACCGTAAGGGATAATTAATCTTATTAAAAATCGCTAAACATATTCATACACATCATTTATATCACTGTGTGGAAAAAAACTATTGTTTTGTGTTTGTGACTCAACTATAAAGTCATAATAGGCCATAATCCAGTATGTCAATACTGGATTTTGGCCTAAACCTTCATAGCAATTTGCAGTACAAATAATTATAAGGTAATGGATTCAAGTTAGTTAGTTAGTGACTTCAATAGTGATTAATTGAAAAACCTATGTTAAAAACGTATGAACTACAAGTAACAATTTCGAAATAGAAAAATCGGTAAACATCGTTCGTGTGAAACCGGCATAACAAAAAAAAGCGAATCAATAAGTTTGTGCGGATTACCGGACAACGCAGTGTCCGCCGGCTGGGCCACAATGGATGCGGTTCTATAGATCTCTAAGCAAGAGACTACTTAATGTTACATTAACCGACTAAAATAAGAAATGAATTCGACATGTGTGTTTTAATTTAACGGTGTTAAAATTTATGGTAACTTAAACAAAAATTATAGTATCCTACTAATATTGTACACGCGAAAGTTTGTAAGTGTGGATGGATGTATGTATGTATGTATTTATGGATGTTTGTTATTCTTTTTTGCAAACACTACTAAACCGATTGCAAGGAATTTTGAGACGTAGATAGCTCGACAACTGGAATAACATACAGGCAACTTTTTATCCCGACATTCCTACGTGCTATATACTAGCTTTTAAATGGAGAATGTAGAATAAATGTTAATGAAAATATGTATTGACTTTAATAAAAGCAATATATGTCTAAGAAATTAGGTCCAGTTTTTCTTATCTTAGATAAATTTAAAATACCATGCCATGCCAAAATGTAATCTATAAATTAACTCCAAACCAACCAAACCAACAATAAAAACTATTTGATCGGAAGATTCATAAACGACAGAAGATATTTTCTCCTTAATTATAAGATTTTGAAAATTATCATCTATATGCATTATCTGTTTATTTGTTTTTTTTTAATTCTTATTTATCTGTGCAATATTATGGCATATCGTCTCTGTAACATTGAAATATTTATTCGATATTTTTACTAAGAGTTTTAGAAAAGCTTTAAAGCTTTATGTTATTTGCAAACTAAATTCCATTTAAAAACAATACAGCAGTTACATAACACTCGGAAAACAAGCGTTTTTCACGATTTTGAACTGTTAAACAATCAAACTATTTCTTCAGTATTATTGTATTACGTTTCTATATACATTTGCCAAGTCTCACATTCCAAAACTTGTGCAAACAAGGATTAGTTAATCCTGAGATCTACTGACGAATACTACAATGTTATCTTAAAGATGGAGTTTGCTAAACATTGATAACGCTCCCGCGCGCGAACATAAAGCGATGCGATTCAGCACTTTGATAGGCTTTAGGGGTCCACTGGTAGTTAGTAATTTTGTATTTATTCTTTACTAGTTTTTGCGCGCGGCTTCGCATGCATTAAAACCCCTATGGAGTATGGGACTTTTTTCTATTTATATAAACCTTACTCTGTATCTGTTAATAAAAAACATCCAAATATGTTGCGTAATTTTAACAATCTCAGCATATAGACGGCGGAAAGCGACTCTGTTTTAATAATATGTAGTGGTTTTACTAATTTAATTTATGTTATCAGTTGATGGTCTATGACGCTATCGTAAGTATTTCTTATGGAATTTTCAACCGAAGGGGTGAAATAGACAGCGGTTTTCAACTCGTGAAGATTTTGAATATTTATAGGAGCGGATGTCATTTCCTTAATACATAACTACTCATGTTTTTAACAAAACTTTGTTTAAGCTTAAAATTTATTCTTTCTTTTTCTAAATACAACATAATATAAATTCATTTTATTTTCCATACAGCATTTTTTCGTACAATCGATCTTATACTAATAGAAATAGATATAATATAATTTTATATAACATATAATGCATATACCAAACTTCAGTATTCAAAATAATACAGAACCAGCAAAATCAAAAAAAAACCTTCCTCGGTCTATTCACGCTATTTACAATTATCTATAACGATCAGTGTTACCAGAAACACTTTTACTGACGACATTATTCAGTAAGGTAACACCAGAGCAATTCCAAAAAATTGTGACAGTGACATTGTCGGGTTTTTTTTTTTTGGGATTAGCTGCGAGTGCTGGGATTATAGCGGATGAGTAATCATTTTGTATTTATTAATTTGAATATATTTTGAAGTGACGCAATTTAGTTTTGTGCATTATTATAAAGCTAAAGTTGGAACTGTGGTATAAAGAAATACACGGATGTTTATGTAAATGATATTATAAAGAAAATATGTACACGAATGAGTTTTTGTAAGTGATATGGCTTTTGGATGATTAAGTGGTTTTGAGAGATTCTGATACATGAATATGATTATATATTTATACTGAACCAAGTTTTAGTAGGACCAAGCACGAATTTTCAAATAAAAAAGAATCATAAAAAGCGATTTATCAATAAAAAAGTTATAAATCTTTTCCTTTTTTTGAAGTGGGTTGAAATTTTCTAGAATCTTTATACTAGTCTTAAGTTATTTATTAAAAAATATTATAAAGTTAAATTATTTCAGACTAGCTTTGCGCCTGCGGCTTTACTCGTATAAACAAAGGTAAACTCGCATAATTTCCAAGGTAAAAACTGCCCTATGTCCTTTTTCGGATCTCAAGCTATCTCTGTACCAGATTTCAGCCACATCGGTTGATTGGTTAAGGTGTGAGGAAGGAGAAGACAGACAGACAGAGTTTCATTCAGATTTATAATGTTAGTAGGGATTGGATACATAACACGTCAGTGCATAGAGGTATATTTTTTGGAAATGCATCTTAAAATAAAATAATACATAAATTTTATTTAAATCGCGAAAATTTATGTCTTTATATATATAAAATTCTCGTGTCACAATGTTAGTGATCATACTCCTCTAAAACGGCTGGATCGATTCTCATTAAATTTTGTGTGCATATCAGGCAGGTCGGAGAATCGGCCAACGTCTATTTTTCATACCCCTAAATGATAGGAGTAAGGCAGAACAACGTTTTCCGTGTCAGCTAGCTATATAACATGCACGCGGGTTCACACACGCAGCACAATTCAAGCTAATTATAAACCAATAGATTTTGTTAAAATTTCACGCGCCGTAAACATCCATGGTGATATTTAGTTGTTCATTTATTTGGTAGTTATTAAAACATCTGACAAATATGTGCTACCTGCGGTCCACCCCGGCTTCGCCCGTGGTACATATAAAGCCTATAGTCTTCCTCAATAAATGGGCAATCTAACACTGAAAGAATTTTTCAAATCGGACCAGTAGTTCCTGAGATTAGTGCGTTCAAACAAACAAACTCTTCAGCTTTATAATATTAGTATAGATGATAAAAATATACATGATTTATTTAAAAAAATCCTAGTGACCCATCGAGGTCGGCCTACCTTTATGTATTTGCTATGTTTTACAATTAATATTCTGTTCTCCCCTCTTCATATCGTTTTTCAAATTAACGAGGTCTTTAAATCTGCGTAGGGACACTTTCGAGAATGCCCCGTGGGGTACAAAAGAAGTTTTTATTGGCTTCCCTTTTACCATAAATATTTTATGTTGTCTATGGAAACAGAAATTAAGTTTTCGACTCTCTGCAACATATAAAACAAACTTACAAACAGTTATTATTAAAATTATTATAAATTTCTGTTTGTATAGCGTTTTTTTTATATTTTCTTTTAAATTAATGAAATGAATAATAAAACCTACGATACAAAAAGTTACAGCATCACAAAAGCCGTTGCTACATTATTAAAAAAAAAACAATCCACTCTATGCACACTCTATGGTACTTATATAGGGTGAGTGGTCACGCGCCGCCCATTAGCGTCCTAATTTAATGAACTCAATATGCCCGTGTGAACTACCCTTAGCCTAAATTCTTGCTATTATTTGGCATGGCAACCGTAACTTATACTAAGTTGAAAAGAGGTTTTATGTTACCCATGGTGGAACTTTTTGGTTGATTTTTTTGTGAAGCTTCTCGCATTTATATATATATTGAACAAAATGTGTATTTAATTGCTTTCTTGATTGGTTTTACGAATAAATCCTAAGACACACACTCAAGGATAACTTATTAGAGAAAGTCTAAATCAATTAAAATGCAGTAAATGTTAATAACTCATTTATAAGTAATAAATCGAAGTGATCCTTATTACGTATTAACGGCCCGCTCCGGCTTCGCTTGTCCGAAATAATGTTATAAATCAATTCAGTAAAACATTATATGAGCGCGTTTAAACAAACAAACTTTTAAGCTTTCTATTAAACACTTATTAAACAGTGTTAAAATGTCCAGAATGAGAGGCTCCAGCCTGCAGCGGCAACATAAATAGACTGCTTATAATAATATATGAAAATTATAATTTTTTATTAAAATAATAATAAAATTTTGATTTTAACCCACCACATAATTGTTTAACGGGATTTATTCGGGTCATAACATTATTTATGCAATTATAACCCCACAATTAGGAAACGCCGCGTGCCTCTACGATACTTAACTAATGGTACTTGATGTTAACAGTATGTATTGTACAATGGGTAGCGTTTTATGGGAAAACATTTTTATTAAAGCACATTTATGGTCGAGTGGTTAGGCGTTAACAGTTTGGCAAGACGCGGGTTCGTATCCCGCCTTGTGATGAATTTTTTATATTCCTGCAAAATTTCTCTTTCACAATACACTTCAATACTATAAAACTAAAAATTTAAATACAAAATACATTATTTAAGGATACCTTTCATAAAATTTTGATTTAACTGAGTTGGTCGAGCCGTTCGCGAGTTTTACGCTTAGCGACACATTTTTCAATTAATTTTTATATATGTAGAATATAGATTTTATAATTCGTGTCGTATTTTAAAACAGTATTTTTATATTAAAAATTATAATTTAGATCTAGGACCAACTGTCGTATAATTTGTCCTAGGTCTAATTATAATTTAGGTGTAGGAATAATTGTTTAGTTGAATAATTATATATGTAAATATTTTTGTACAGTTACAGTTTTGCGAATCTCAATCTGTCTTTCAATTTGACTTAAATCCGGATACTTTCTTTCTCTTATTGGTAAATATTATCTTATGTATCACTAGCCTTTGCCCGCGGTTTCGTACGTGTAAAATTCCGAGTAGTTTAATAAATACAATTATACATATAAACCTTCCTCTTGAATAACTCTATCTCTCTACTCTATCCATAAAAAAACCATCAAAATCTTTTGTGTACTTTAAAAGATAAGCATACATACATACAGATGCGGAAAGCGACTTTGCTTAATACTATGCAGTGATTATTAAGGCAGTATTTAATGAAATTTAAGAATATGAGTGTAATAACAACCAGCAATAGCCTTCATTGAATGCTATATCAATCGTAACGAAAATGTATCCTGTTAATCACAGTTATACTGCATTTCACCAACATCGGAGTTACATAAAAAACAAACAACATTTCCACCCTCACATCGCATAAGAGAGGAGATCCCAAACTTCTTTACGAATCCATCTCGACACGGCAAACCTCAAAGCCTCTTTATTAAAACAATCCCTCGAATCGCTTTCCACCCTCAAACAATATCACCAATAGTCGAAATATCTAAATAAAGGAACAGTCACGTTTGCCCATTTATTTTCCATTTCACGTATAGCAACACCGAACGCGTAAAAACGAAAAAGGGAGCTGTCACAAAATGGTGTTATTATCTGTGCTAATAAAAATTCAGCGCGCGAAAATCCCTCGCTCCCGATTGGCTGACCGTCCCTCGAGATCGTACGCCATTGGCTTGCCTCTGTTTATTCCATTTTCAAATTAACTTTCACCGTCGCCGCTCGGTTGGCTCGGAATTTATTTGATTCGCATTTTATTAGATGTTCACAAAGTGTAGGAATGATATTGGTATCTGAATTCCATTTGTATCCAAACTCTAAATATTAATATTTTTCAAATCAAATATTTTCATAATCAATTTGGCGGGATTAGATTTTGTTGATGTTTTATTAGCGATATTTAAAAAGAGTTTTATTTACTGTAAGCGTAGTACCTGCTTCATAAAAAAGCGTACAACGCACGGATTTTAAGTACATCAGCACATATAAATACACATGTATAATTAGTTAATAGTAAATAAAGATTATACAGTCTACATTATATACGTATTTCTTTTCATACATAAAATAGCATACACTAATCGTATACATTTTGTATTCTGTTCATAATTTTGTTATAATCAGACAAGTTTCTAAGCATTGCTTTCTGTCTTCTGAATTATCAACATGCTTGTACATATTACAATGAGCAATTGACATTGAGTTATGCATACATTATTATCAGAAAATAGCTTTTCGCCCTTACTTTGCCCGGTATGTCTATGTCACTCAGTGAAGTTGCAGCTTTCTATAGCGAAAATGATTGAAATCGGTCAAGTGGTTTTTGCGTAAAAACAAACATACAAAATGCATAAATATAAAAGATTTCTCTTTATAATATTAGTGTAAACTAGTTTTAAATATAATCGTGTTATGATGGCTCAGTAGTTGAAGTTTCTGATTTAAAGGTTTGAAAACTTGTGATTGTTTAATTTTCAAGCTTGGAAGAGATCACTTATAAGTGATAAGGCCGCCAAACAATACACTTTCTTCTGCAACTTTATTATAATTATTATTTTTTAAGTTTTCTTCCATGTACAGTCTTGTCGAAAAGTTAAATAAATAAATAAATTAATAATAATTAATTAATAAATAAATAAATTTTTAAATATTCGAAAAGTATAAAGTTCCGAATAGAATGAACATTAAATAGTTTAAAAATTATTTGTTTGTAATTGTTCAAAGTATGACGCAAGAAACATGAGTTTCAAATTTTACACTAACTAGGAATATTTCCCTTTTTTTTAAACATTCAGTTGTACTTGCTTTGTTTACACCTCCAAAATTACACTCCCTCAGCATGTTCCTACATCACAGGTTGTCTGGTAGAGAACACTTGTTAGTAATAATACCGCCTTTTGTACAATAATCCTATTGTTGCTGTGTTTCTTTTGTATTGTTTTTCTTGGTGTACAATAAAGAGTTTTATTATTATTATTCAAAATATATTTTGATATTTTATGTGGGTGTCGTATTTGTCCAGCTTGCACCGGGAAAGTATAACATTCCCACAGAAGACCGGCGTGTAATAGCAGCATGCTACTGTATTTCTTACGGTGAGTGTGAGAGCCCGTTTCCTTTTTGCACACTCTTCCCAGTCCATCCCTCTTTCCAGTCGCCAATCCTTTCCTTATTCCGTACCCATCAAAGCAGGTAGCGCATTCACAGAGGTGGTGATCACTTACCATTACGCGAACCACAGGCTCAGTTGCCCGCTATGATATCCTATCCTACTATAATATTATAAATGCGAAAGTTTGTAAGGATGTGTGTGTGTTTGTTGCTCTTTCATGCAAAAACTACTGAACCGATTGCAGTGAAATTTGGAACGTAGATAGCTGGACAACTGGAATAATATATAGGCAACTTTTTATCCCGATATTCCTAGGGGAAACCGCGGGGCGCAGCTAGTATAAAATAAATGTAATATTTCTCATAGATGCTAACAATATAATACAATATTAATCTACTAGAGACGCGATATCAGTAACACTATAAAAAACCATTTATTGACCATACATAAAACATTGCAGTATATAATATATATAATACGTTATGTCATTACTATAACAATTTTATATATAGAAAAAATATTCATAATCTGTACACGCACAGGTCTATAAAATAACACCTCTGATTTCCCTTAAAGCCTTTCACATTACCTGCTAAATTGGAACTCGGTTCGTAATTCCGAGTAAGGGCTTGGGGAAAATTGCGTTGGTGGGGTAATTTTCTCGTTGTATCTGGCAACACGGTTGTTAAACGCGTTTTTTATGACCGCTGTTAACTCTATTTTTTGTCTATGTCCCTTTAGGTTTGGTGCGTATTAAGTTCCATTTATACTTTAATGAGATTTGTTCGGTATAAGCTGGTCAAGTATCAGTAATTGACATTGGTGATACCTGCATGGTAGTGGTATACAAATCTGTAAGTATTTCCGGTTTTTTCTTTCTTTCCAGGATCGATCGATTACAAAATTATACATAATATCTGTAACTAACAACTGAACATGAAGACATCTTTAATACATTAAAATGACCTAAGGAACTATATCTATCGCAAATAACATAGATGTGGCATTTTAATAAAATCATTTTCTATACAATAAGCTACGGTCTACGGCGTAGGCGCCTACGCCTACGTATACGGATCAAAGCAATAGAAGATGAAACATCCTTCGCCAATATTAATATCTTCTTTTTAAATCATTACTATAGAAACCCGCTAAACTATAATATTGTGAATACAAATGAAACTGCCAATATTCTTTTATTACTGGCCATATAAGTTATACTGTGGCTGTATGGCAAGTTTCCTTCGCCCGAGGCTGGAAGCGCGGGACGCGGCTAATTACTTCCCGCCTTTCCGTTTCCCGCACCCGATAAGCGTTTCCGAACGAACGAGTTATTCCAATTTTGAAAATCGTGAGTTAAATTCCATGACAATAGAATGCAGTGGCTGTATAGCAAGTTTCCTTAGCCGGGGGCTGTTAAAGCGCGAACTGTCACGGCTAATTATTTCCCGCTTTTTCCGTTCACCTCAGGTTTGAAACCATTTTGGAATGGCAACATTTGTTGAAAAACGAATACTCGATTTCTATTATGCCAGCATTCATATAGTTGTGAATGCGTTTATTAAAAAATAATCAATTGTATTAAGGAAAAACGACATTGTTTTCTATCAATTCAATCATGAAGTAATACGCAGTATGTAAAATTTCAATGTTTTAATTAAAAAATATATACCCTATATAATTTGCAAGGGTTTGGGTTGTATTTAAGAACACGCCCGATAAGAAAGTTTCGCAATAACTCTCAAGATACGTCTGCGAACACACAAACATAACTCTCACAGTTAATTAGAAGACCCGAGTCGTGACGCAACTTTATTTATTTCAAAGCTTTCATTTAAGAGGTATACGCGGATGGGAAGTCTTGATACTTGAGTATTTTAATGTACCAATGAGTTAAATTTACTAATGTAATGCGTAATTTTTCGTTAGTTTAAATGTTTCGATTTTTGTAAAGTTAGTTTGCTCTCTTTATGCCTGTTTATAAAAATGTATTTGCTTTAATTAAAAGGTTGAAACTGGTAGAAAGAAAACATTTGAACATTTCGACATTATTTATTTCAATATCTAAACATTTTGTATAAAAATTAAAAATTAAATACCCAATATCCTAGTACTCAAAATTATTTGTAGCCATAATTGTTTCATTATTTAATATGGTTCAAATTAACCTGTGGGTGGGAACAAAATAACAATAAATAAATAAATAATCAAGTATCAATATTATAAAGCAAAGTATAAGAGTTTATTCATGCTCTTAAGAAGAATATATCAAAGGTGTAGAGCTAAGTTACAACATGGTGGACAGTTGTATGAAAAAAGTGGAATTTCAAATATTAGTATTTTCTTGTGTTTGATTTTACGCAAGTATTATACATTTAGAAATTAAAGACTTTTAAATGGATTTTAAACGCGATTTATTCATTATATTATTAACCCGACGTTTCGAACACTTTACAGCGAGCGTAGTCACGGTTTCAAATATTAGCTTAGATTTATAAAATAGTTAGCTTACATTATAACTTCTACTTACTTATTCTCTCTAAACAAATGATAGACAGCTACAGTATTTGTTTGTTTGAACGCTCAAATCTCAAGAACGATTGGAAACTTTTTTTAAATTATGTATCATAATATATGTATCATAATAAGCAAAGCTGGGAAGCATTGCTAGTAACACGTAAACTTATAGGATTGTCTCGTTGGTTCAGTAGTTAATCAGAAATGTGCGGTTCAGGTTTCGATGCCCCGTGGATAAATACTAAGAGTCTCATCTTAATAGTGATGTTGTTTTTTAATGAATGAAACGCAGATTCCAAACAACTTTGAATTTAATGGTTTTAGCAAGTCTTAGTTACATCTTATACACTGAGGCGCGTGAGAGCAAGAGAGCGAGCGAACAAGTGAACGAACAAAACATATTTCAACCTAATACAGATAATTAATAATACAGACAATTAATATAAACATTGCCATATAAAATAACAAATAGGTTAAGACTTCCTGCATGGTGACTACCCATAAAATGTCAATAAAACCGAGAGACCTTTATGGGCAGTTCCCCCACCTACTGTACGAAGTAGCAAACTACTATTATACGCTTGCCCTTGCTACTTGCCCAGTGCGAGCTGGCCCAATTCGTGCCGAAGCGTACTTACTATATTCCCAGTCAAAATCCTTCCTACTAATATTATAAATGCGAAAGTTTGTGAGGATGTGTGTGTGTTTGCTACTCTTTCACGCAAAAACTACTGAACCAACTGCAATAAAATTTGGTACGTAGACAGCTGGACAACTGGAATAACATATAGGCAATTTTTATCCCAATGTTCTTACGGGACACAGATTTACGCGGGTGAAACCGCGGGGCGCAGCTAGCCAAATATATATTTAAATTCCAACATAGATCCAATAATGCAAGACAAGTACTGACTAATAAGCTTAAATGTACAGAATGCTAGCTCATACATTTAAGATGATAACTTATTACGGTCGATTGGGTTAATAATTAAATCTCTTATTATTTTTATTTAATGACACTTGCCAATGTAATATCTATCCACATAATCCTCAGTATGCTATATCTCTGTTTAGAATAGGCATATAATTTATTTATTTATTTATTACATTAAGGATCACCAACATGACATACACGGATAACGTGGATAGAGAGTTTTATAAAATTAAACAAAAAAGACTTAGTGCTGTCACAATTATAGGCAACCACTACTAATAAAAATAACATTTCACAGCCTGCAGCTAACAGCTATTTAAATACGAACACAATTTCGTCTTAAATATATTTTACATTTTAATGCATATTTTTCTTCTTGAAATATATAGAATATAGCCTTTTTTATGTCATAATATATCTATATAAGCGACTCCCAAATAAAAGCCCTAGCTTTAATAATTATAAAAAAAATCGTAGTATTTGAATTAGATGGCATCTATCTATATATATCAATACAAACAAAAGCCTTTAACGATCTCAATAAAAACTCCTTTATCCTTACCATAAAAGAAAAAGAAAATTTTAAATTCGCTTTTACACCCGACTGTACGGTATATTCGCTAAGATGTCTGTCTCCCGCAAAATTGTCCGCCGTTTCTTAACGCTTAAATCTTGTATCATACCTCCCTCTGCTAGTGGATTAATGGGGATAAACCAGCTTATTATATTATTTTAAATATGAGCTTCTGTATTCGGATGTACATGATAGGTTCTGAAGGCAGATGTCATTATGAAAAAGTTTTCGTTATTTAAAGGTTATATATAATATCATTTCATATCAGCTTTACGTATTTCGCGGATATTTGTTAATAAACATTTTTTTTTTATAATTTACTATTAAATTAGCCATTCGCCTCTGGCTTCGCCTTCCTTTTTTAACATGTGAGATGTTTCGCCGTGGCAATATACAATTTATGTATGTATACTCTTAGCTTCCTATTTCCAAACACAAAAATATCATAAAATCGGTCAGATACGACCTGAAAGAAAAACAAACAAATAAACACTTTTTCGCATTTATAATATTGGTAAGAATTATAAATCTGAACATTTTGTTCAAATACAAATTCATTTATTTCTTTACTTCTTGAAATTTATTATTTTGTTTATTTGTTTCATAAACGCGCTAATCTCAAGAACCACTGGTACGAATTGAACATTTTTTTTAATGTTGGATAGTCCACTTATCGAGGATGGCTATAGACATGATTGCCAATAGAATTAAAGCAACTAAAATTTTGCAAAAAATAGTCCTTTTGAGTGCAGACGAAGTAGCGTGGCCAAGTTAGTGTTGACTATGTTAACTATGAAAATTAAAAGGTACAAGGTTCGATCCCGTGCTTACAAAAAAATTCGAAGCACAAATGGCTTATTACCTACTTATCCCTACTAAAAAAAGTACTTTAAAATTATTTCTCTAAGGAATTTTGATCAAATTGTAATTAGGGTATTACTATAAATTATAATAGAATTAAAATATATTGTCGTACTTTTTTAATCTTATCCTACTAATACATATTATAAATGCAAAAGTTTGTAAGGATGTGTGTGTGTTTGTTGCTCTTTCACGCAAAAACCACTGAACCCATTGGAATGAAATTTGGTACGTAGATAGCTAAACAACTGGAATAACACATAGGCAACTTTTTATCCCGATGTTTCTACAGAATACGGACTTACGCGGGTAAAACCG
The DNA here is from genome assembly GCF_012273895.1 of Zerene cesonia. Taxonomy (NCBI): domain Eukaryota; kingdom Metazoa; phylum Arthropoda; class Insecta; order Lepidoptera; family Pieridae; genus Zerene; species Zerene cesonia. Next base: position 1,437,550 of record NC_052130.1, on the reverse strand, counting down.
CGGGGCGCAGCTAGTTTTTTAATATACGTGACGTGAAAAATGGAAAAATACATTTGATGGACGCTATTATAAAATTTATATAATTTTACTCTATGTTAAATATGGTAGCTGATAGTAAAAAAGTGAGTTTTGCTTCAATCATTAGTGGTTCTCTTATTGAAAAATATTAGAATCTAATAACATGAAGATTTAAAGTAACAATTTATTTCATCTATCCACATAATGCGTTTTTATTTTATTTAGAATAGGAAATGTACAAATATTCTTTATTTGGACATTTATAATGTATGTACTATATCATAATATTTACTCTTCAATATCTAATACATTTTTAGACCGATAGATAAAACCGATGGAATCTATATAATTAATAAAATGAAGATTTTTGTATTTATAATTATAAAATATTATAAATTAGCTTATCTATACTATTTACAACGGTATAAAATCTCAAAACTGAGTTGAACCCGCGTCAAGAAAGTCCCTAAACAAGTAAATTTTAAGTAATTATAAGGAGAGCGTTAATCAGCCCGTTAATTACCATTAACTCATGTTAGGTCCACTCCCTTGAGATGTTATCGGTGATCTGAATTTAGAATGGACATAAACAACATTTCAGTTTTCGAATTTCGAACTCCATTCCAACATCCTTCAACAAAAAGTACTAATAAAATTATGTGTCTATCAAAAACATTTAACACAATAGCATATCCACCGAAAGTTTAATTGAATCAATATGAAATGAAATTATCAAACGCAAGTAAAAATTAATAAAAAAAAAATAACAACTGTCAGTCCCGTCAAAATGGAAGTGTGTTTTCGCGGCAAAAGCCGATGACATTTACTTTTTTTTTCTCACTCGATGATTTTTCCGTTTCACCAGGCTCGCGAATGACTGCGTTCTCATTTAAGCAATGGCATTTGACGGCTAGGCCTTTGTTGTACGAGTAAAAAAAAAATAGATAGCGCTCCATTTTGATTGAAGTTCGCGCTTTGGAGAGATTTCTTTGGGTTCAGCTAGGTGAGGGGAATGGAACTTTTATATATTATTCTTATTGCTTTTGTGGGGATTATTTAATGTTATTATTATAATATGTTTTGAGTATCATATCTTTGAGACTGCAGGGGGTTAAAAGTCTTATAATATTAATTATATTATTGTACTAGGGTTTAATACGTGCTTTAAATGTAATACGACATGACGCAGTGATATTATAAATAATACTCTACAACATAATATACAATTTATGCAATTATATATAGTATAACGTCATTTAATCTTATTTATATTATGTTATACAATACGCAATTTCATACACTAGTACTGTACTTAAATCACTCGTAATTTTTTTTTTACTTTTTAAAACATCTACAGCCCTCAAATCGCAATAAAACACAAAATCAACAAATATGTACGTGAAACAAAAAAAAAAAATTATGAAAACCTATCATAAAGCCATAGAAATATACTACATAACTCAACACCAAGTTTATTAATCAAAACGCGGGAAAAGGAAAATCCAATAGCCCGAAACTCATTAATATTTATTGAAAAAAACTGTTCGCGTCGAATGTTAAACAATTTCTAAGTGGATATGTCAAGTTACGTTAAAGATATTATGTCTTTTGGTTTACTGCTGTTATCAAAACTTTAAACGAAACTGAACCTTACAGTCTCGGAAATAAGAGAATAATGCAATTTGGAGACCGCAAATATAAGAATGGAACGCAGTTTTCAGACAAAGATCAGATGCATTCATATCGTGGCATATTATACAAAATCAACCTTATTGCTTAGGCATAAGATTGTTTTTATGCAGCCAGTATAAACGGATGTTATATTAAATATGTTTTGATATGATAATGGCATTTTTCATATTAAAAGTTATCCAAGAGACGTATTCCCCGGTGTTATATTGAAAATGACTTGATATCAGAAAGGTTTGTTTAAAGCTATGATTATTTTGTGTCTATTTTTGATTACGTTTGCAAAGAAATGCCTTTAGAGGGGATGCTCTTTAGATTTTTACGTCGTAGTTATCTAGTGAACGTATCACTCTGTTAGAAAAAAAAACCATAACTCATTTTTCAATATGGTATTTGGAGATTATAATGGGATTATATAAGAAATTGCCGGATTTCTGCACATTAAAAATCTATTTATGGGACCATTTCTTGAGGGATTAGACGCGGCTCGTCCCGGCTCCGCCCGGATATCAAGATTCCTGTTTTATCCGAAGGGAGCATTTAATCGAGATATTAAGTATCTTATCACACAAGTCAGTTCATACCCTGTATACCAAATTTTATCAAAATCCGTTCAGTAGTTTCAGCGTGATTAACGGACAAACATCCAAACAAACAACTTTCATATTTATAATATTAGGGTGACACGGATATCCAGAGTCATCTCTTGATTATAAGTGAAGTATCGTGTCCCTTATGGGTATGGTTCGGATATTTCATAAGGTCGGTGGACTATAGGAGCTCCTTTGCAGGCAGATTTTTTGGCCTTGCTTAGGGCTACAAGAGGTTTAACCATTGTCATATTTAGAACACTTTTAAGTTATAATTACTCATCGTTAAAGTAAAAACAATGTTTTATAATTATCTTTTTTTTATATTTAAAAGTTACAAACCTTTTAACACTCTGGACCATTGTCGCTTTATAAAGAAGAAACTCATAAGAAGGCCATTTTAAAAAGTTTTGAATCCAACAGTTAAAAGCGTTAGCAGTTATTTGACATTAATATAAGTGCAATAATATTTAATAAATATTATGAGCATTATTTATATCATCATTTGAATATTAACAGATATTAGTAGGCGAATTTCGTAGCACTAATAAAATATGATGTTTGTACGGGAAGCTAAGTAATTACTCTAATAAGAGATTTCGCCGACCAGCGTGAAGCAACTAGCAACACTCAATTAATTACTCTTAAAACGCAAGTATTCAAGCGCAACTCAAAAAGCAATCAATCAGACACATGCTAACCTCCTTTCCAATCACAACCCTCGTTATTTCAACCGGGCAACACTAAATTACCGAATAACATGTTGACGACAAAACGTTTTTCAATCTTCTAACAATATTCCCCCAAAAGGAGGCCCCTTTTGTGCCCTAGCCCCCAAATGCCAATCTGAGAAGATTGCTTTTTTCTTTTGTTAGTTTTCAATGCGTATGTAGCTACGCAAGCTCTTTGTAGGTGATTAAATATGGCGCATACGTCAAAATGCGCGCCAAATTTACGTACCGTATTGCGTCACCACAGAGTATAAATTGTAATAACGTTTCGCGGTAAAATGATTTGGAAGCGTTCATAAAATGCGGATTGGTTGTTTAATGGTTTCGTTCTGACGAATTGTCCAGTGATTAATTTCTTTCAATGAAAAGATATTTCGGATTACTTTATCGGTTAATTTATCTGCTTTTATAAGGATATTAAGTGTAGTTTCAATAGTAATTATAACATTTTCTCTATACACGATTTGTGTATCAAACTCTATACGATTTTCGTGCATCGATATGGGAATGAATGGCGTAATTATGGCTAAATATTTAAATTCCAAAAAGAAGCGTCGAAATAGGGGGCGCATCATGTTTCAGTTATTCATTCGAAATTCAAAACGGGGCGAATTTGAAATTCGAATTGAGATTGCAAATGGACTGCGTTCTGTTCTTTGTGAAGCTCTAATTTTGCTGATTGACGCTCTGGAGTTCGATTTTCAAACGGCTCAAAGACTTCCAGTTTGGCTGCGTTCCGTTACAAGGAAACTACAAATGGGCCGTGAAAGCTGTGACAGAACTACAACTTGTATTACGTTTTAAGGCTTGGGTTACACAAGTATACATTTGTACTAAATTGTTTTAATACAGCAAATAGGACACATCAATTTAACATATATTTAACAACTTAAGTAATATAAAAATTCTTACAACTGGTTATTTAATTTTTTTACTGAAACATAAGCAGTCGGATCATGTTACAATAATATATTTAAATGTTTATACTATCAAGCAATCGGCATAAATGTTATCAAACTATGTTTTAGACGAATTCAACGATACTTTTACTTGTTTTTATTTAATTAAATGGAAGACGTCACAGATCTGTTAGCTACAATTGCTATCATAGGCGATCTGTAAACTGTAAAGTTACATGAAAAGTGGGAGTCACTATTGCTATACTGCTAAGGGTCAGTTTTAAACCAAGATAATAAATTCTCTGATAGTCAATATAACACTTTTTAGATATACTTTCATACTTTATCATTTATTCGTCAGATAAGCTAAACGGAACTCATCCAGATATTGAAACTGGCATTTAGAGTAATAACTTTAGAGTCATTATGTTATATAATATAAAGAATCTAGTTTTTCCTAATGGCAAGACCGGTGGTGATTTCTCTGAATGTTTTTAACGTTGGTGGAAGAATATATTGAAAAAGAAGAATATATCAAAAAATGTAATTAAAAAACTAAAAAACACACTTTAATGAGACAGTCAATTAAATATCTCCAGGGAATTTATTTAAGTCACTGATGCTTGATCAGTGTTAAAAGTATGCCTAAAAAACAGAATAATGGCGAAAAAGTCCCAAGGATTATTAAATCTATACTAATATATAGCTGAAGCATTTGTTTGTTTGTTTCATTGTGAGCGCATTTGAGGAAGGCATATATACAACATCACGTACTACGTAGGTAAAACCACGAAGCAAAGCTAGTTTGTTATATGTCCCAAGAGCTGCGCCTGCTTTTGCGATTTCTTCACATACTTTGTCTATTGACTTCTTTAAATTTGATATACGCAACAATAAAATAGTCATATGATCCTTCAAGTAAGTACTCTTCTATCTAAACTAAAATTATCTGTTCAGCGGCTTCATATACACACACACACTCTCACACACACACACTGGCGTACACAAATTTTTAGCACACTTTATTATATTGTTATTGAGAAGTAAAATGATACATTGAGTCCCACACTCAACAAAACGAATGCACGCCATGCCTACGATTGTACAGCCAGATAGCGTGCTTTGCCACCTTTGAAGGTTGATTTTAGATGGATAAATTGTCGGAACACTGCAGTTCTTCTGTACTGATGTTATGGATTTGTGAGTTGTTCTGCAGATTGGTAGGTCATAATATCTGCGTTTGTGTATCTTGGGATGAAATCGTTTGATTTTCAGTGTATTTGCATATGTTGATTATTTTTTATATGTTATCGACGGCAATCGACCTTTTTTTTTGTTATAGTGGGGAAATCTGCATAGATACCCACGGCCCCCGGGGAAGAGGTCTACCGACTAAAACCCCACTGTGTTCCGTCGAGCCACATAAACATAAGTGAAGGGCCACGGGTGCTTGTTGGAATTCGTCCGCGACACTCTCGGCGGCAGCCCTGCAGGCCCGGCACAAACTTAGAGCTGCTTATTTGGTCGGCAGTGGACCTGGTGTGTCACCTGATGGTAAGCGCTACCACTAATGAACATTTGGCGTAAGGTCGATTGCAGTCCTTGGGCTTCTGATGGACTTCATTGGAAAGGGATTAGGAAAGAATTGACGCGAGAATTAAAGAAGGATTGGGAAGGGTGAGGAAAAGTATATGGGCTAAACTCTCTCACTCGTGCAGAAGCGTTCTCGACTACCGCATGTAAACAACCAGTAAAACTTTTAACGCTTGCAAACAAAATTAGAAACGAAAAATCTAAGATACGCGTCATCTACCAACTAGGGTACGTATGTCTCTAGGTGCCTATTTTGTAAGGATAAAACACAAGGAATTTTTCTTTTTTTCTATTTATGTTCACTGTGAGACATAAAGGGAACTATTAGGCTATAGCAATTAGCAGCAATTACATTTTATTGTGTCTAAATTGAACTTTTATGTACTGTATCGGGAAGACACAGAATCCTGAAACACAGCGAAAGCTATATTAGGAGTCTGGGTTTCATGTTCTATGTGATTTATAATTTGTTCAGTAAATGATTTTTATTATTTTATTTTTTTTATTGTTAATTATTTCGGTTAATGTCCATTAAAGTAAACTGTTGTTATTGTTTCTATTAGATCTTCAATGAATAAATAGACCTGACCAATGTGGTGGATTACGGTGGATTACGGACTGAACTCTAGGAGAGGGCTGTGCCCGCAGTGGGGACAAATATGAACTGATTTAACAAATATATAGCGTGAGTACTATATCAAACTAGTTGTCAAAAATTACTGAACCGATTGTAATGAAATTTGGTACGTAGATAGCTGAACAACTGGAATAACATGTAGGCAACTTTTTACCCGATATTCCTATGGGATACGGACTTACGCGGGTGATGCTGCGGGGCGCAGCTAGTATAATATATATTTATTAAATTTAAATGAGACCACACTTAAGGCACCAACTTTCAAATAAAGAAGAATCATTTAAATCGATTTAAACAGTATAAGGTTATGGGGTAACAAACACAACAAAAAATCAAGTCGAATTGATAACCTTCTCATTTTTTTAAATCGGTTAAAAATAGAAATTACTTACCACAAATTCCAAATACAATTTCAATATCAAAATAGATTTGCAAGGCTGTAGTTACATAATGTAGGCTTTAAAATTATTTGTAGAAACCCATATAGTATGTATTATATACTATATAATAACATAATAAATGGATAATTTAATGGTGTATGTATGGTAGGTGTATGTAGACCGCCTCCTTGGTACAGTGGATAACGCGTGAGCGTAGAACCGAGGGGTCCTGGGTTCAATTCCCGGTGGGTACGCACAAAAAAAAAATGTCTCGGTCTGGCAGGACACAGAAGGTTGATCCCCTACTTGTCCGTAAGGAAAATCGATCAGTGAAACAGATGTACATCATCTGCCCCATACCCCACTAGGGGACACGGGACTTCACTATATGTATGTTTCACCTAATATACAGAACAATTTTTCATGAAAATAATTATATTAGGTACTTATTCTAGGTACTTCGTCAAAAGTTGATTCGACTTTTTAGAATTATTTTTTGATCAGAGAGCTTCTATTTTAGTTAATTTCTTTATCTCAATTAAAAATGCACTTTACGCACCTACAAATAGGCCATATAATCATCACGTCATCCATTCAAGTATACGTGTCATTTTCTTTTGTCAACAAAGAGTCCCAATTTCAGATTTCAGGGCGCGTTTGACAACTCGCAAGTAGGGCGATGATTGGGACAGGTGACACGAATCTGGGAGGGCTGCCTATTGTGCAGCTCTTAATTTTTCGTAAAGGTAAGTATCCCCAGTAGTTTTATAAGTATAAGAATAGAATTCGTTACGATCATTTAACTATTTGCCTAGACAAGTCATTAAGTTTAGATTTATTATCTCTCACTGAAATCTTCTCACATTGAGTTATTCAATCGAATGGAAATATGTCTAACCACTTGCCTAGACTACTTATTAAATTTGGATTTATTCTCTGCTAATGAAACCTAGGCTTAAGCCTAGGCCATAACATTTCAACGATTTTAAAGAAAAATGCATTCGTACTAAAGTTCGTCTAAAGTCTACACTTCCTTCGGGAGTCATTATTTATTTTGTTCATATTAATGTATCCAGTCAAAGTCAATGTCTCCATTGCTCTTCAAGTATGTATATTTAAGTACAATGTCGACAGCTTCCATAAAAATATTAGGAGCAAATAATTTCATTTGCAATTTTCCGTAAGATGTGAATTTTGATAGAAAGCTAACAGTGTGTGCCAAGCTTAATCTAAATGAAAAAGGTGTCAAAGATCGAATTTACGATTCATTATACTTAATCCGAATACAGGGGACACTACTTCGAATGATGTCAGTCCAATTTAGACTCAATCCCAATGCACGAAATCTTATTTTCAAACGGACTGAGGAATCACATTCGATTTACAAAACGCATTCCCTTAACACTATTTAATTTTCCTACGTACGAAAAGAAACCTTATTGCCAAATTTTTACGGTCTTATTTCGTGGTAGGAGAGCAAAAAGCCATTCGATTTTCGAAAAAAACATTCCAAATGCGCATGTAAGTACCCATTGTGGCGGCAGATGGCCCGTTTCGAAACCGAATGAAAATGTCATAACTTCAAATCAGACAAACCGTATTGCCAGTATATAAAACTTATTTTCCCCTATTTATAATCTATGATAGTAGTAATTTTTTAGCATGAAGATGAATCGTCGAGTGTTTAAAGTAATTCGTTGTTAAAACACGCTAGAGGGTGGCTCAAGTAATTAACTTTATATGAATCAGTTTTCGTGTCAATTAGTATTTGAAATAAAATTACTAGCGGGTGTGACTGTATATTTAATGTTTATAATTGTCTCTATTCACTTAATCAAATGAGTTAGGGAAATATTACTAAAACACACAACTATTTCAGGATTTGTTAAATAAATATTTGTTTCTTATCTAGCAAAAAATATGCATTAACATGTTTCATGGAGAAGATAATTACGTAACATAGAATGACACATAGATTTTCAAAAAAACCATAAACAAAGATTTTCAAAAAAAGGTTTCGTTTAATAAAATAAACACCGAAATAAAGCTTGCATATCAAATCATAATTAAAAAGCTAAAAGCGAATCTTAATTCAAATGATCGAACACATTCCATAGACCATTTACGCAGATATGGCAATCGTAAAAATTTGATCCCCGCATTAGATGGGCTACCGCTAATAGGTTAGAATGAAAAATATGTGTCGGGCTATTACTGGGTTATTACGTCCCGCGGGCGTTTTGCTCTCTACTGGACGATGGCCTAATGTAACTTGTCAAAGATTAAAAAAAACAGATACGGCAGTTGAATTAAGTCAATAATGGCTTCTTGCAACGATGCTTATTACAATTTCATAAAAATAATTATAAATCCTTTCCTTGTAAGCATTTTGCCTTGTAACAAGGGAACTTGATCTATTTACTACAATGAATTTTTTTGCATTCTACGAGATTGTCATTGTATATGAATGTATAAAAAATTTACAGGAAATTGGCATTTAACAAATTGCAAGTATATTCATTATAAGTATCAGGGCGAGAGAAGCTGAGCACTGTGGTAGTATGCTTTACTGAAAAACCGTTGAGGACTGAAACTAATAAATAATTAATTAATTACACATAATATTGTTAAATGGGCTATTGTCCGTTTTCTTTATTAAATTGAAAATAATAAAAAAAAACGATGTCAAATAATAAGTAATCGACAAAGTCAATGACATTATTATGTGTAAAAATATTTTCATCAATTTTTTAATCTGTGGTCGCCGCCCTAGTGTTTGGGCTTGCCCGTGAGGGTCGGATTTCGCGCCATTTGGCCAACCGGTCGTGTAATAGTCTTGTAAGGGCCGTCGTTCATCAAATAATTTTTTAAACCCAATTTTTTTTGTATTAAAATCATAAATTAAAGAATATCATTTAACGAATAAAACTGTTGGATTCTCATATCAAGTATCTTTCGGTGAGGGTTAATTATTGTGATAATTATAACGAATTATAACCTTAATACCAAGAGCAGTTTGTGATATATAAACTTTCATTTTGTTTCTTATACAAGTTACTCACACTAACAAAAAATGTTGTGATGTTTTTATTGTGATGTACTAATTAACTCATGAAAAAATAAGAAAGGATCTAACAGCGTCGTCCAGTGTTAGCGTATCTTTACAATCACTAATGCGCCTCTTCAACCAGTATTGTCTATTTGAATTTAGAATAAGCCGGCTCGAAATTTGAATTGAGATGTTTGTTTTCGATTCGATGGTTAAATTTGATTCGCTGCGAAAGCTGTTTGCTGTTGTTTGAATTTCGAATGGGAGATCTGATTGGCTTTTAAAGTTCCATTCGGATTATTCAAATGGTTTTCAAAAAAAAATGTTAGTGGTAGGTATTTTTGTAATTAATACTTCCATAAACGTGTATTCGATTGATAAAAGGATTCGAAACATATAAATCATATACATACGAGGTTTTTTTAATTGAAGTTTGTCTTTGGTCATCCAATTAATTTCCCGCAAAAATTAAAAACGAAAAGCCGAAATCCAGGGACTGCATACATCAAAGGGACTCATCAAAGGGGGTTTATCACACGTTGGAGACGGACCCTGTGTGTAATTACTCCATTACAGTGATCTTTTTGTTGGGGTCGATAATTGGATGGGTAGAGCTCGCTAAACCGATAAGGAGTTTTACTTACATTATGATTGATTATTTTTGAGTATGGTTAGTAATTTTATGGACGGGAATTAATAATTAGACTGGTTTATTTGATTAAAACATGTTTATTTTCGTCAAATAATTGAGATTAAGCGTACACAAGAACCATATCTTATACTAGAATATAGGATTCCTTATCCTACTTAATATTATAAATGCGAAAGTTTGTAAGGATGTGTGTGTGTGTTTGTAACTCTTTTACGCAAAAACTACTAAACCGATTGCAATGAAATTTGGTACGTGGACAAGTGGAATAACATATAGGCAACATTTTATCCCGATACTCCTACGGTATATGGACTTACGCTGTAACCGAGGGGCGCAGCAAGTATAAATAGGAAGTAGTCTGTAGTAGTATCGTAAATTGTATTGTAAATTATAAAATTACCAAATTGATGTTGCAGATTAAATATACCTAATTTCGAGTCGAAAAGTCGAGCACGTTTCGGCACGAATTGGGCCAGCTCGCTCCGGGGAAGTATCACACCTTCAGGAGACCGGTGAAATAGTTGCATGTCAATGTTTTGAACGGTGAGTTGGGGAATCGGAGGCCCATATCCTTTTACTTACCTTTCCCAGTTTTTTCCTTTCTTCCTCTTATCAACACCTTCGTTTATACCTTATCGCTTAAAAAATGGCAGTCCATATTGGACCATATGGACATGATTTTATGCAAAGGCCTAATATCCCTGTAATTGTTCTTGTGCGGTTGTAGCGCTTACCAACAGGCAACCCACCAGCTCCTTTATCGATTACTAGCGGTCCACCCCGGCTTCGCCCGTGGTACATATATAGCCTATAGCTTTCCTCAATAAATGGGCTATCTAACACTGAATGAATTTTTCAAATCGGACCAGTAGTTCCTGAGATTAGAGCGTTCAAACAAACAAACTCTTCAGCTTTATAATAATAGTATAGATTACATAAAAAAACATTGTATGACTGATGTTGTGTTACAGACAACATAATAAAAAATTGACGTCTCGTAAATTCTTCGAACCTCGAGTTTTTTAATTCTCACATTAGAGTTTAGGAGTTTAATCAGAAGAACAAAACCGTCTAGTTGATGTGATTTGTGCCTGTCTTATGCCCCAGGGAATTGGGTTAAAGAACTTTTTATTTCTCATTCTAGATTATTATCAATCTCATAATAACAGCTACACCAATGTTTAACCCAAAATGCCCCATGCCCACGACAAATGTCCCATGCCCCAAATGTATATCTTATATCTTATGTCCCATAACATTCTCTAATATCGATGGCACATCGATTATAACGCACGCATCTTTATAGAACCGTCAAACACGAACATAATACCTACCCTCTAATCATCAAATGCACTTCATAAAACACAAAGAGACCCCACTCAATCATTTAACTACTGTTTATAGTCATTACCCCTCCCCAATCGAAATCCCGAGCGGGTACATCCCGCGGGATCACGCATCTGACGTGTCTATAAAATTGTCCATGTTTTGCCAGTTGTTTGGGCAATGATCGTGTGGTCGGGGCATTATTGGGTTGTCTGTGGTCAAATTGTTTTTGTATTAGCTGCGATTCGAATTTTAAATTGGTGTCGTGTTCGTTTCGTATTTGAAATGTGAAACGAATTTTATGTTTAATTACAAGGGAACAGTTGACAATTATAAATAAAAAGGAGAAGAGATCTAGGTATATTTTGTGTTATCAACGTCTATTTTTTACATCTACCTGCTTAGCTAATAATAACTTACAAATTCTATGTAACCAGATTGATAAGCAGCAATGTTCAAGTAATCGTATGGGTTATTGGGTGGGTAATAGACAATAGAGTATTTATCAAGAATCCGAATTATACATATAGCAATATTCTTCAAAGACGAGCCTGGTAAATAATGACCTCATCAAGATCAGACCTTGACTGTTGTGACAAATGTTATATGCTTAATTCCCCCTAATATAAAATTGATTTTGTGTTTTTCCAATGTATGCGAAATTTTATAATACGTATGACGCATGTATGTATACATTATAAATATATTGAGAATTTCGATCACGAGGCGGGATTAGAACCTGCGTCTTTTTGCCAAACATAGCAAACGCATAGCCAAGAACCACCCGTGGTGCCGTCCCGCCTCAGCAATCTAATTTCTTCTACTCAATCAGTTTCATTATATTGTGCATAGGTAATTTCATGGTGTGTAAGGGCTTGTTTAGTTCGATTGTATATGTTCAAGAGAATATATGCAGTCTAGACATTTTCTAGACTGCATATTCTTTTACATATTCCATTCTTAGGAAATCAAATCATGTAACATTATTATTACACGTTAGAGAACCTGTCATCTTAAATAAACTAAAATGCCTGTTACCTGATGACTTGGGAATTTAGTTTTAAGTGAGTAAATTCAAAGTAATATAAACTTTATGCTTCTTTATTCTCATCCTTTTAGTTTCTTCTTATTTCTTCTTTTATTATTGTCTTCGACACATTAAGATACAGAGAAGAAGAGACGTCCGTATTATCAGAGCAGAAAGAAAGACGGAAAGTAAGATTATTAGTAACACCAGTCCAAGTAAATTGGACAATCTGAAAACATAAATAAATTTATTTCTTGAAATGATCGTCATTCATACATGCATGCAGTTTTTGTAAGTTTTAAAAATATTGACATTTACCAAAAACGTGGAGGATTTTTAAATTAGCAACACAGTTTTAACTAATACACATATTAGCCTCTACAAATATAATTCTTGTTTAACATTTTAATGAAACAATTATTTATTATTATTACTATCATCCAATGATGTTTAAACCTAAGCATATATAACCTCCTTAGATTCTTAATTCGAGAAGAAACCTTACCTCACGTAAGGTTTTATCGAGCTGTCCCAAACATCACAACACGCGTTGGTAAGCCTCCGCAAAGACAAGCCGGCCATAAATCACTTAGCCACAAATCGTAAAGCATATTTGATACAAATGTTTGGTTAACTCTTCCGACTATGATATTAGGGGTCCGTAATTGTCGAAACGTGTATGGGGGTGCTTAATGAGTTTATGACATCATAATTGAGAGGGGATGAGTCTAATGGGGTAAATATGTACCAGATAACAGGTATAGGGTTGGTTCGTAAATGGAAACGGGAGTATGAGAAAAATGTCATTGTCTTTTTCTTTGTGTACTCTTGAAGATATATATTTTATTTGCGTCAACTATAATTCATATTATTTATAATTTCTTTATAAACGCAGAAGTGTATTTGTTTGTTTGTTTGTCCTTCTTTCACGTAACAATGGAGAGATTTTATGGTAGGTATGATTTTTGTGACTAAATTTAGTCAGTAGGGTAAAGTGGCATAGGCTACTTTTTAAAACGGTAAATCATCTCATTTCCATTGGAATTTCGTTTATGTATGAAACAATGTATATATGGTATCTAAATGGTAATGAGCAAGCAAAAACACGGGTAGTATGTTATGCCTATAGAGATTTCTCAGATACATAGAAGAAACAAAGAAAAAGAATACATTTTCAAAGAGAAATAATGAGAATATAATTTTCGATGCTCAAGCACTACATACATACTCGTACACACACACTTACCATATATTAAGTAGGTCGTACCTACGACGAGTAGTATGCTTTCAAAATAAACCGTTTTAATGTCGAAACAATTATTACACCACATTAAATTAGAATGATATTGTCAACAAATCGCAAATTACCGCCATCTGCCGTTATTTGACAGATCCCAAAGGGTTTTAGCGCGCTTTTTGCATCTGTCAAGTAGCCATCTTGGCCATAGACTAAATTTGCAATTATACGCGCCATTGAACACAGTTTGGTGAAATTAAGCGTACAGAATCCGTTTATTTCTTTTATTTATTGCCGACTGGTTAATTGTTATGTTTGTCTGCATGATTGATGTCCCGTTATTAAGAATTATGCGCATTTGACCAAAAATAACGAGATGGAATCACAATGCTGTATATTTAAGGAGCTTTCTTAAATTATTTTGCCTTCTTTGTTTCTCTAGCAGTTATCATTTTTATTTTAATCAATTATAAGTAAGAAGCTGTTTGAAACCCCGCGGTTTTACCCGCATAAGTTCGTATCCCGCGCATATATCGGCATAAAAAGTTACCTATATGTTTTTCCAGTTGTCCAGCTGTCTACGCGCCAAATTTCATTGCAATCGGTTCAGCAGTTTTTGTATGAAAGAGCAACAAACACATACACATCCTTACAAACTTCTACAAACAGTTGATGACCGAAAGTCCTGTGTACTACCAAAAAATATATCGTACATACAATAAATAGCATAGACAAAATCTTCCGAATCTCAATAATATTTAATCAGCAATTAATAAATGAACATATTATTATCTTTATTTATGAGTCTTTAATCATACGCCAACAATGTTTGTATGTTTTTATGCTTCATGCTGCCTATTCAATCACAAATAGGACTTATGGGATTTGTTTAACATCTTTTATAGATAACTTAGATTACCACACCATCAAATACAATAAAAATCGAAGAGGATGATAAAGAAATCGCAAGTATTCATCTATTTTGATGTGTAACAATTATTTAAACGCCACTATTAGGGCAGCGCCACAATACCAGAGCTCAGAGGAGTCACCGATGCGAGAAATATGGAAAGGCGCTTCACAATGGAGCTAATAACTCGTATGAAGTACCCTTAACGCTCCCTATTGAATGGTTAAGCGATGGGCGCGGGCGGTAGCGGATAGCGATATGTTTATTGTACCTACTGTCAAAGCTGTACGATTTGTTTTGATAGTTATTTTGCAATGAAATGTTTAAACACATACATACAGAGACCAAGTTACAATGTTAATAATAAATTGGACTAGGGATAGCAAAAATATTAGAATATAATTTATTTTCATTAAATTGATTGTTATTTTCAGAATTGACTGCACGTGACGTAATAGATAAGTAATTATTTAATACCAAGAAGAACAGTTTTTACAAACTTTTCGTCTTTCTTAATATCTTTACAAACAATATATTAAATCAAAGATTATTCATGTGGCGTAGCTACAGTTAATATTTACATAAATTTCATTAGTAATTATTGATACATTTTGCACTTATGTACTTCTAACTCTTTAATCGAGCAATTCTTCAAATATATATAATCTCGGAATCGGCTCCAACGATTTTCATGAAATTTAGTATATAGGGGGTTTCGGGGGCGATAAATCGATCTAGCTCGGAATCTTTTTTAGAAAATGTTATATTCGTGTTTTATCGACTTAAACTAGGAGGCGTTTGAGTAGCCCCAATTTATTATGTCTCTTCCTGACATCTATTGGCGAATATAATATAATATAATATAATCCAATTTATAAAAAAAAAATACCGAAAAAATACCGAAAGCTCGGTCAACCAGGTACTGTACTTGTAATATTCTAACACACTATTTTTGCACAGAAGTCTGCTCATGGATCATTATTACTTTCCCTTCCCTTCCGGACTCTGCGCATAACAGACGTGTGTGTTTTTCTGATTATTATAAAATAAATTGGTGAATAAAG
>NC_052130.1:1404844-1420748 GCF_012273895.1 Zerene cesonia | reverse complement strand
GACACTAGTCTTTCACAATGTTAATACTACTCAGTAGTTTTATAATTGTGAAGGCAAATAAAGAAATTTTTATTTATTTATTATTATTTACTTTAATATAAATCGCTTTTCGCTCTCACTTACGCCCACACAAGATCAATGGGTATGAAAAATATTATTTATCTTTGGCATCAGAGCTTTGTTGCCGCCGTCCATTGTCTAGCATAGACAAGCTAGTTTTTTTCCGTGGCGTCTGTCGCCATTGTTATGTTACCTCCTTGTTGAGTTAATGTTATTTTATAAATAAACACTTTTTGCCGCTTATTGGCTGATATGTGAAGTTATAGTGGGGTATGGGGCAGATATTGGATATTCCATATCTGACATAATATATATGATATTATTTTGAGGGTGCAATTAAATACAAATTTTATTAATTAATTCATCTTATGGAACTTACAGAACTTTCCTCTTTATTGGCCACGGATCGAGATTCTATAAAAAGGATCTTATACTTACATGCATTAGGTTTATTAAGGGATTAAATTATCAATTAAAGAAAGATTAAATACTAACTTCTTTATCTTTATTTGTTCTTGATGTGTACAGTTGTTGAATGTTACTATGACATCGGTTTACGTACATGTGCTGTGTGCACTGTCTATTTCATTATGTAGTCTGTGATAACCATAAACAAACAACTAGGTACTATGACCGTTAAGATCACGCATATTTTAATTGATACTATAATCGGATAACCATTAAAAAATCAATTGATTTATAAAATTATATGAACATTTTCTTTATTACCACTGCTCAAAAGTAAATTAATACAAAATATATATTAACGTATGCGTGTATGCATAATCAGGTCCTCCGGAGAAAAGGGACCTGGTTTATACCTTACTCCCAGTACCCAAAAAACAATTGACTACCGGCTAAACTACACTGTGTTCTGTCGCGCCGTTTTCATCGTCGCTGGTATTAGACATCCTCCGCTTGTGTGACGGACAAACATAGGCTAATGATGAACACATATTTATTTATATGTTACTAGTTTTTCGCCCGCAGCTTCGCGCGCGTATAATTCGGTTATATCGCGCGACATGGTAAGGAGTAGCCTATAGTCTTTCCCAAGGTCTGGACCTAAAACTAAACCTTAAAACGCATGGTAGGCCTTTCCCAAGTTCAGCTCCTTATTCATACCAAATTTCATAAAAATCGGTTTTACAATAACGAATTTTCATACAAACTTTCATCCCCTATATAACCCCTTCTACCCTTTTTTCGCGATAAAAACTGGCCTCTGTCCTTTCTTGGGTATTAAAATATCTCCACACCAAATTTCATGCAAATTAGTTCAGTGGTTTAGATGTGATTAAGTAACAAACAGACACAGTTACTTACGCATTTACAATATTAGTATGGATTGCTATAAATCATTACAATGAATCTAAAACCTATTATTTATTTATTATTATTTTTTTTAAGGATCACAAATGGTTGTTACATATATACTTTAGCTACAGATCGAGATCTATTATCAATTAATTAAGCGATTTCGTAAAACGAGACGTAGACGAAGAAAAATGACGTTACACGGGACGCATCGCTAATGTCACTTCCAAATTCCAAAATGGCGTAAACCGTTACAAATCACAATTACGCGGGAAGCATGCGTCGGCGACGTGACGTGCGAGCCGCTAATGACTGTATAACTGATATTTACGAGGATGAGAAATGAATATATTTATATAATAAGCACATGATTGTGTACAAGGCAGTACATTTGGTTGTACTTTTTGCATTGCACGTTTTACACACGCTTAGATTTAACATAATTACCCAAACACGATCGCCCATAGCAACCACACTAGGCTAGCCTATATCATGAGCACTGAGAATCAAAAGCTATATAGTTTCAATGGTTTAGTGATCAACAATGACGTCAAGTGATGTTTATTATTATATGATTGATAATTACAATAAACATTATGGGTACATAACAGTAACACATCAGATTGTTCATTCAGACTCTTACACAAAGAGCGAGAAGCAACTGGTAGAAGAGATCATTGTACTATACCTAGGTAATTGAAGACCTAATAGAAATAAATAGTAATGATCACGGATGAGTGACTTGTCTTTGAAACCGTCAGATTTCGAAACGTTGCTGTTAAAATGTTTGTTTTTTTGTGATTATAATTTTGCTTAATTCTTATAATACGATATATAGCATAGTCACAAAAATAAATGCTTATACATGCACACAAACAAACACACGTAAGTCCCTATTTTACACAAATGATTTCATGGCATTTTTATAGTCACATGGAAGATATTTTTTTTCTTAAAATTCTAATTTAACTGTATATCCTTATTTTTGTCTCATAGGCCTGTGTCCCAGCAGTGAGAACATATATGGGCTAATAATGATGATGGAAGATATAAGCATATCAGCATACTGTCCCAATATCAAATCCCATCAATACCCGATCTGACTGTATTGCATCCTTAAATACAAACAATAATATCAAATACGAATACATCAACGTGCAACCGAATAACGAAGCCAAAGTAATATTCAAGGGATAAAAAGTAGCGCTGTAGTTATCATTGCAAAACGAATTAAAAAGAGCTCTCTAAAAGTATGGTTTCGGCAAAGGATTGAATAAAATGATAAAAATGAAATATGATGGCTCTGTGAGCTGCATGCGAGTACGCTAGTGGTGGGATGTGTCGATGGTTCTGATTGTATCGACACATCGGACGGTAATCGTAATTTGTTACGATAAAACCTATTTCCATTACGTGTAATCTGTAAATCAAACTACTTCACTATACGTAATTAGTAAGCGTTTATGCTTTTCTCATCTTGCGACTGTACTTATATCTCCTATTATAATCATACGTTGATATTATTTTTGTTAGATTCAGAGGTCATATTTTAATTGTGTTAATATGAACTGTACTATGGAGTAAAAGTATTCCTTATCTGAATACATTTTAATGTGTATTATATATATTATATTTATAGTATAAATTTCAAATTTAAAAAATAATCTAAATCTTTGTCTATGAATAAGGTTACAGTACAATAAAATTTTAATTCTTAATTGTTTTTTATCAAGTTATTTTGGAGGTAATGAGTAAAGCGATTGAGTTCGCGTATGTTAGTAGGCGATTATCTTCTAAGTAAGTACGTAGTAATAACATACAAAATTTAAAATGATAGTCATAAGTAAATGTTTTCTATGAAAGCGTTTCCGTTTCCTAACTCAATTTCCATCGTAAATTCTTTGCTAATATTTCAAAAGCGGCCCGCGATCGCATTAATAGATTCTCCTACTTCTGCAAATATTCATGGGTGGTAGTGTGGTGATTCCTTACCATAAGAACCATAAAGAACCATCGACAACCCACGCACATCACTAAAATCAGCACAAACGCGTTCATAGCCATCGTCAAAAGAATTAAAAAGTGGCGCGCTCGCAAATGGGTTGCAAAAAATCGGCCTCTGAAAGGCTGTAACGATATTAAGCTTGGCTTTGAGCCCGGATTTACCTCCCCTTGCTACGGATTTATCCAAATTTAATTATTGCTTGTGACGCGTCTGTCCGGTATCGGTTTTTTAATTATCGAAAACACAGCTATGAAAAATTATGTATTTTACACAACCGTTTCGTTTTATCCTTACTGTATTACTGTTTTGGTGCCAAGAAGGCTATATCTATAAATATATGTCGATGGTATGTATTATATACTTACTGTCTACTAGTTATCTGTTAGTTATCTGTTAGATAACATATCTGTTGGTTATTGTGTTGGAATGAGACAGGAGACATAATTCCATGAGATCGAATCTCGAGTCTTCTTGTATGTCATTAAGTATGTACCTTTCGTAATGATGATAAAGTAATTGTTATTTTGTATTACAATTAATGCTTTGAATGTGTTCTTTAAATTCAATTAAAAAGGTAAAAAATTTGTTAATTTTTTAACAGATATATCATCGTACAGCACAAACTAATTTTCACTATGATGTAGGCATTCGCTAAGAAAATATTCTAATGAATTCTGCTCCCAAGGGATAGGATAGGTAGCAATTAATACCAAATTTCAGTCACAATACTAAAGTTTACCCCCTGAGAGCGTAAAAGATAGATAGACAAGCAGACTTATGCTTTCTTTTCAACATTTTTTTTTTAAATATGAACAGTATTTTTTATTATTATTTTTTTTTAAATATAAACATTATTTAATTATCTGTGGTACGGATAAGTGATGATTCACGCAGAACGCGCGCCCAATTAAAGGCGTTATCTTGATAATTTGACATTTGAATAAAAACACAATTAGACACGGGCCTTGTTGTGACCATTTGCGTTAGATTAATGCGGTTTTTGCTGATAAGGGAATTGGGGTATGTGTCGACTTGGAAAATTCGTAAAATGCCAGTTTGTAACGTTCGTAAAATGGCAGCTTTTGTGACTGAAAATGTACCCACTGCAAATATAAAGAATTGAATCTTTATTCATATCAAGGATCGGTTAAAATTAAACAATGTCTTATTCGGATTGCGAGGATTAAATAATTTACTTATATATAGGCGTTCTGTATACTAAGTGAATTAAACGTGTTTTTTATTGGTTTTTAAACTACATTTATTTTTTAATACATTTTTAATAAAAATAAATATATGTTTAAATTTTTCCTCAAGCTAAAATCATTATTTAAACTACAGAAAATATAGAGTATACAAAACAAACATAAATTCATTGAATACAATATTCCAGTTAAAATCATATACAAAGTAATTTAACCAACATTACAAAAAACGGAAAGTTCTAATTTCATAGAGCATTTGTCTCAGGTTCAAAGTTAACGCGTTATAACCACAATGTGTTCGATCGCTATCAGAAGCCCATGTCCAAAATTAATTCCTCGCGTCTCATGTTTCTTTTAATATTATATTACTAATATTTTTCAATTTTTAAACTTAGTGGGGTCATTGATCCATGCATACACATCAGCTGATTTTTACCGTTATATCTTTATTAATAAGATATGTAATATACAATGATTGCACGTTTGTATTGATTAATAGTTTGAAATCTAATTTTTAATAACTGTTAACAAAAATAGTTTTTTAATGATATAGTTGGCAAAGGACCTGGGGGTTACCTGATAAGTCACGAGCATTGTCTATAAACATAATAAAGAAGTAAACAGCCTTCAAATTGTCTGATAAAGACCGTGGGGCTACACGGGAGGCACCGACTTTCAAATAAAAAAAGAATCATCAAAATCTGTTCACCCATTCCAAAGTTCAAAGGTACCTCCTACCTTATCTTCGCTTTATTTGAAGTCGGTTGAAAAGATAATTTAAAAGGTGTCTTGTTTCGAAGAATATGATATTTAGGAAATGTATCATAGGAAAAATAAAAACTCAGAGCAATAGACATTCTCACGTTTTTAATCAAAACATTTTAAGTATAAATAACTAGCTGTTTGCATGTAAGAATTTTTTATACCGGTCGAGCATTTTTGCGTGAGAACGTTACAAACATACAAAACTTTCCTCTTAATAATATTAGTGGATACCAATAGATGTGATTTCGACATAACTTGGTGCTTAGGCAACAAAAAGCACCAAGAAACAAGCTTTTTATTATATGGACTGTACCTAGCCAGAAACATTCTTCGTCTATTTGACTGTCTTTGCATTAGTCCAGGGTTATCTTTAGAACAGTTTAACCAATTTGGACGAGACCTTAACCACAGATCATGAAGTAGTTAACTATACGATGAATGAGTTTTTAATGCAACATAACTGCGATATTTTATCACAAAACGGAACTGAAATAAAATTAATCTCTTTTGCACCTTAATCCTTTGTATGGTTAAGATATATATAAGTTATAATAGAGAGAAAATACTTTAATTTCATAGAAATCGCAAGCAAGAGAACAATAATTCAAAATCTTCACTAATTATCACAATACTAATAAAAATTATTATTAAAACATTTTACTACAAATTTGATAAATAAATGATTCCATATTTATATAATAAATGCGAAAGTAGTCCAATTTCTCTTCTTCCAGATTGAACCACTGAACTGGGCTGGATGAATTTTGGTACCAAGATAGCTTGAGACTTGAAAAAAGGATATAGGATAGGTTTTGTCCCGAATTTCTCATTGCAACGGGAACTATGCAGTTTTCCTTTAACTACGCGAGCGAAGCCACGGCGGAGTACCAGTCATGTACATTTCTTATAATTCTATACTAACGATTAATTTTATGTTAACTTTCGCCATTTTTCAATCAAAAAATATTACTTTCAAAATGGCGCCGTTCCTAGCTTTGACAGCGTTTTAGGCGGCAGCTGTTAAACGTCATTATTTGTGACAATTCCCCTAATTCCTATCATTTAATTGTCCATTTGGATAACCGTATAAACCCATTATCTATGCAATATTAATTACTATTTTAATGACGTCATATTTCTTAATTTACAATGGCTTTTTAGCCGTAACAAATAAATGTTTGTAGCTCATATTCATATATTATAAAGAAGTTCGTATATTCGCAGTTAAATCACAGTTATAAAAACAAAGGTTGTTTATTTAGTTTTAAATTTATTCCATTTATACTATAAGTGCATCATCTTTATTCTTAACTGCAATTCTAAACAAACAAGTTTGTATATAATTTTATGTCAATGGGAAGTTGATCAATTAATTACCCGCGGCTTCGTTCGCGTATTAAGAGGAAAAGATCGACAGTCCGGCGTTTTTCCCGTACAGTTTCCTTTTCCGTACCACAAGGGATATCCGGGATAATAACTGTCTATGTCATTTGTCAGGTTTCATGCTATATCTGTACCAATAACTTTAAATTCGCTTCAGTAGTTTCAATTTGAAGAAGAGCCAGACAGACAGTCAGACTAACAGAGAGACACATTTGCATAATATTAGTAGCATTATTATTTAAGTTCTAGTAAATCTCTATAAATAAATATCCATTATATTCTCAATAATAAATGTCACGTTACAAAACAAATGTATTAAAATTACATTAAGCTTATCAAACGTTACAATCATTGTTCAATATAAAATTTACTTAATCGCCCTTGACGTAAAGTTCAAATTTGCTTAGAAAATATTTAAAAAACATTATCTATAGATTGCAATATGACCCAATAGTATTTACCTATTCATTTTTCAAAAAAGGAACTTAACGCCCAAATCGACGCACAATGAGAAAAATAAACGGCTTTGTATAATTCGACAACTTTAGAATAAATATTATATATTAAACGCAACCATATTTGTTTGTGTTAAGGTTTGTTATTCCTCAGCATGACATTTAAAACTATATTCTTAATGTGGCCGGTTATGCAGAGGAAAAAAAGAAAAAAATAGCGCCCTTCTTTTTTAAATAGTAATTCGTAGGTTCGTGTTGCGAATGCGGCGTTCTAATTTCAAAACATCAGTAGGTGTCATTGGACACTCCCTCCTGTGTACGGTCGGAAGAAAGTTTCAAAGGGCAAAAATATTATTTTTCATGTTAAATAGTATTTTTTTTTTAAATAACAATCAGATCAAAGAAAAGAAAAATGTTATATGTAACAGTAAATTAATGCAAATTAAAACATAAACAATAGGTTTGGCTGTGGGTGTCAAGTTATTAAATAGTTGAAAATTTTTATAAATGTAGCTGAAACTGACAAAGATCATATTTTAAAGATTTTTCTTTTTTTGTTCCCTGACATTTTATGACATTTTTGGGTTGAAATTTAAAAACTTTCTTTTCAATGACAATACTATAATAACAACGATGTATAATATATAAATCAATCATTTTATTATACTTTCGTGCAGCCATACCCTCGAGCTAAGTATTTGAAATTGGAATCGAATGTTTTTAAACGTGACGCCTAAATGGTGTTCGAATTGTCGCCGCTTCAAAGAATCAGATTTCAAATTGTATTAAACACACAATAGTATAATACTCTGTCCTAAGTTGCTGCAATAAAAAATTAAGCTGCCATTACTCTCAAAATTTGACAGATTTTAAATTTAAAAGATGCGGATGAAGCTGAGGCACAGATAAAATTATTATGATAATGCCGTCGCTTAATTTTTATTCTTATTTAAAATGTGCCAGCATAATAAACCAGTGATTTTAACGAATTAAAAAGTATAAATACAATAATAAGTATACAGGTATTTTACAAGACAGGATTAAAAAATAATTGGTTCTTATTACGAAGATATAAAGCCTAAAAGCTAAATAACTATTTTATTTATTCGAGGAATGTCTTAACACAAGCACACGATACTTTATCGCGTCGTATCGGATAAAAGGAAGTAATTTATTATGTAATTGCTTGTATTTGTTGGTCCGATAATTTTAATTGTAGATAAATTTAAACTTTTTTAAGTGTGTATGAGGATTAATTAAATTGTACGCTATGTGTGCTGGACAATGGAAGAAACAGCTGTTATAATAAGTTGTCATATTTTGTTTTTCTTTTTTGTTCAATAATTTGTTTTAAACATCCTTCTTTCTATTAATATTATGAATGCGAAATTTTGTAAGGATGTATGTTTGTTTGTTGCTCTTTCACGCAAAAACAACAACGCACTACTTAACCGATTGCAATGAAATTTGGTACGTAGACAGCTGGACAACTGGAATGACATATAGGATACGGATTTACGCGTGAAACCGCGGTGCGCAGCTAGTAGTCTTATATATTCAATGATGCCGCAATGGTTTAAACCTACGTTAGTCTATAAAGTAATAAGTCTTATAATAATTTTTCAAAATATTTATACATGATTTATACGCTCCTTTACATATATAAATATACAAATACATAGCAAACAAGTAATAAATAACATTTGAAATTCAATTCAAAATAGTCATGGACAATTTTTAATGTCAAATTATACGCGTAAAGGGTACTTACCCCACGTAAACACGCGTGCCGTAACTAGTCTGAAAATGAACGTGTGTCTAACATTGCGTGTATCACAAACATAAATTTATTCAAATTGATTAAAATTCGGCCCAAAATTTCGCAGTCCCTTATCTGTAAATTAGCTGTCTAACCAGGATACCTGAGGGGTGTTTATATCTTCCTATGTTATTAATAATATAGGGTCAAACTTAAATGCATACTTTAAACTTAAGCATTACTTTTAATTTTTAGTTTTATAGCATTGAAATGCTTTATAAATGAGAAATTTTGAAAGAATAGAAAAAATTTGATCACGAGGCAGGATTCGAACCTGCGTATCTTGCCTAACCAACCGGTTTTTTTCTATTCTTTCAAAATTTCTCATTTATTAAGTATTACTATTTATATACTTAAAAGAAATAGATATTTATTAATTTAATCATTAAGATTTATTTATTCTTTCTTTATTAATTACAAGCTGCACCCCGCGTTTTCACCCGCGTAAGACCGTATCTCGTAGGCATATCGGGATAAAAAGTTGCCTATATGTTATTCCAGTTGTCCAACTGTCTACGTACCAAATTTCATTGCAATCGGTTCAGCAGTTTTTGCGTGAAAAAGCAACAAACACACACATCATTACAAAGTTTCGCACTTATAATATTAGTAGGATTAAGAAGAATAACGACGAACAAACGATTTGTTAATTAACTAGCTGGTCGTTCCGTCCGGATATCAAGATTCCTGTTTTACTCCAAGGGAGTATTTACTCGGCATAAAAAGTATCCCTGTCCATACCCTGTCTGTACACAAAATTTCGTCAAAATCCGTTCAGTTGTTCCAGCGTGATTGACGGACAAACATCCAAACAAACAAACTTTCACGCTTGTAATGTTAGTGTGATTAAAAAAAATAATTGTTGTTTGCCAACATCAGGGTGATATTTCCCCGTTAATAATGCAAAAACGATCTCTTGTATATGAAATCAAAACATATACATAGTGCGATACACTAATCGCGTACAGTCATGAACAATATTTAATTTCAATTAATTTATCTTCTTATGACAATCCCTACCTAGGATATTTTAAAGACACGAGCCATTAAGCATAATTTTAATTGTTAGACGCACGATTATAATTAAACAGATCATTAACTGCTTTGTTTTGGGTCAAGAAGCGCGTGTCAAAATAATTTTATCGTTTTTACAAATTTCTGGGCGGCCGTCTGAACACAGTTTTGTAGAAAAAATATCTTGTAGTACAACAAAATAGGGTTCAAATTTCCGTACCTATGTATTACAGAACAAATTATCTAAATATGTTATTTAAAACATTAGACAAAATTAGCAGCACAGTTCTTAATTAGATTATGACCATAATGCCATAGAATTAGGAGCTAAAACGGCCTGATAATGACATACAAACAGCAGAATAAAAATTGGTTCTGAAATCGATTAACGCATCTGAACGCATCTGCCGTTCGAAATTTGAATAATGACAGGTTTAAAAAACAAACATGGCGGTCACCGAGCCCGCCATTAGCTGTAATTTTGTTGTTATCTGTCAAATGGACAACAGATTATACGTTTCAACTTATCGAGTAATTAACACGCAATTTATGTTATCGATAACATACGAGTACATTTGTTTCAAAAATATCCTTTCAGAATTTCTGAATTTACATCAATTCGGAGCGATGTGATACTATGGTGTTTGTTTTCGCAAGTCCTTTGCTTTTTTATGAGATAATCCATAAATCAATTAGCGATGGTTGCGAAATCCCT
Organism: Zerene cesonia; assembly: GCF_012273895.1. NCBI lineage: Eukaryota > Metazoa > Arthropoda > Insecta > Lepidoptera > Pieridae > Zerene > Zerene cesonia. The sequence goes on along the minus strand of NC_052130.1, from coordinate 1,410,010 downwards.
TCAACAAATTGTAATTTAACATTATGGCTTTAAGTCCTTAGTTTGAACTAGTTTTTGTAACTTTGTTTAAGATTTACTATTGCTTTGAAATAATTTTATCAATGACATAGTTCCCTGGAGATACAAGGTTATTTGGAATGGGTGTTCTAGTATGATAAGTGGTGGTTGTAGTAGCCCCACTGCCCTCTACTTTAAAGCTATTAATTTACATGTTCTTTGTTTCTTCTATAATTTCGTCAAACAAAAATATCAGTCAAGATAAAGTAGTTCTTCAATTTTAATAAAAATTTAAATGTGTATAAAGTATGTTCGATTATATAATCAAACCACAAATATGCAAGAAATAAGGTAAAGCCTTATATAAATTACAATAGATAGACCTTAAGATATCGTTAAGATGTTTTTAAATTCTATATTTTAGAATATAAACTTTATTATCCCTACCTTCAATTACATTAGCTTATGATACATTAGCACATTGGCAACTCTATAGAAGTTAATGAAGACCTTAGCCGATCTAAAAAAGGAAAAAAAATACAAGCGTTCCAAATTCAATTCCGATAATTAAGTGACAGTTGATAACGACCGAGCCACAATCGTGTGGCAAGCGCGTGGCAACACTTGGAGGCACGCGCGATGCCGCGATAACATTCCAAATTCAAAAACGTTCCAAATTTAATTAAATTAAGATTCCGGAACGCGCTCATTTGATCTAACGCTCCGATATCGAATTATTCAAATTGAATTCGACGTTCTACATGTAAACATACGGCTGGATTTTCTTTTCTACTAATGGTTTCGTAATTAATAAGCGAATAGTAGCGAATGGTAAGTTTACAATTTGAATTTTATTTTTCGAACGTTACGTTCCATTTGGACGTTAACGTTTGAATAGCGTGTATCAGACGGTAATTAGGGAACGGTCATGATAGGACAATGTAATCTGTATTACGGTGCGATAAAAACGAAATTGCTTTACTGTCGCCTTCCGTGACGTTGTATCGTTTGCTAAAAGTCTGTTTTGTAGCATTTTATGAGGAGTAATAATCGAATTAATATCGAGAATCGCTTAATTAAATAGATATGGTGAGTGTGGGGCGATTTTTGTAGGATTGGCGTTTATGGTGCAAGTTTATGTGTCATGTTTGTATTTATTCCAATTATTCAATTAAATTAATACGAAAACATTCCTAGACTGAACTGTTACAATTTACGTAATGAAAGTTGTATCTGTCAGTACTTATTGTAGACTACATTTCTTGAAATTTCTGACTAGTGCCAAACTAATGCTACATGATAAGCAATATTAGAATCAAGAAATGTTTAGGAGAAAACAATTATTATAGAAGAGATATGTTATGTACTAGCGATACGGTCTGGCTTCGACTGTGGTACATATAGCGTTTGGCGATCAGAGCTCACGAAATTTTAAAATTTCGTGATTTTCGGTTCGGCAATTCAATTCAGTTGTTTCTAAGATAAGCACGATCAAACGATTGTACTCTTCAGCTTTATATCATAAGTATATATGGAATTAACTAACGCAGACCTTACCTCTTATGACAATTCCATTGTCTATAGCCCGACTTGTCGCCTATAGCTAGATTTATGTGAAAATACAGCATTGTCTACTAAATAATATGTATTTATTTTGTTTGATAAGAACACAGCTTGATAATAGCGGTAGAATCAGTCTTGCATTATCAGAATATAACATTTATAAAGTGATAAATCTTAAAGTCCTCATAAAATACACGTCAGTGAGTAACGACTTATAAATTTCAAGTAACTGTAAAAATATCCCTACAAGTATTAAATACGAATGAAATTATCTGTCCAAATGTTGATGTGGGAGTCGAGCACGTTTCGACACGAATTTGGTAAGCTGGAATGTACCGCACCCTCTCAAAAGATCGGCGATAAATAGTAATATGTGAATGCTACTTTGTTTTATACGATAAGTGGAGGAGCCAGAAGCCCGTATCCTTTACCTTACCCAGATCTTTTCTTTATTTCACTTATCAATGCCTTTTTTATTCCATACCTTTTTAAGAATATTCTTGGCGCTTACTATCACTTTTTCCCGATAGAATCGAGTTCTAATTCAATCGAATTTAATTCGATTGACCACTTAATTGATATACTTGATAAATAAAATACAGCGCACGTTTGCTAAACAAATCCATTGAGAGTTTCGATATATTTCGATAATACTATTCAGTCTAGATTGAAAATAGGAACCGAAATGACAACAATAACACGATTGAATGAATTTCTCATTTTTTAAAACACAGTCAGCAATGGAGCTGGTGGGACGCCTGATGGTAAGAGCTACCACCGCCCATAAACATTTGGAGAGGCATAAGGTCCATTGCAGACCTTACGCCTCTACAAATGGATTGCCGACTTTAAATTGGGAAGGAATTAAGAAAGGATTGGCGAAAGGAATAAAGGAAAGGAATGGGAAAGGATAGGAAAAGGAAGGCCTCCGGCTCCCCCACTCACCGAACGAAGCACAGCAGTATACTATTTCACGCCGGTTGTCTGTGAGGGTGTGATACTTCCCCGGTGCGAGCTGGCCCGATTCACGCCGGTTGTCTGTGAGGGTGTGATACTTCCCCGGTGCGAGCTGGCCTGATTCACGCCGAAGCGTGCTCGACTATCACATACAATATTTTATTTATTACGGTGGTAAGGCGTCAGGTACGTGTCTTATATGTTTACTTTGCCCACTATGACATATATAAAAATGTACTTTGATTTAAATATATTATTTTTATCATACTAATATATTATCTATTTCCAGAACCTATAAATCTAGGCTGAGGGTTGTTCTAAAGTTTTTTTACTTGATACATAGTTAATTATAAGTATTATCACAGTATTAATATCGTCAAACGTATGAAACGTCATTGTTTAGTAAAACCTCGTTAACATTAACCACTTGTTGAGCCCCCTCACCGGAAGTGTGCGGTTGGCCGGAAGTAGCGGAAGTACCGGTTTAGTGAAACGTGTGCCGATACTTAACACCCTTGTGCACGCAAAAATTCAAAAATGGAACACTTTTTTACCATGGGAATTGCATATAGAACATAGGCATACAATTGTGTGGATGCTGTTTAATGAATGTTATTAGAAAAATGTAGGTACCTATCGTAATAATCACTAACAAATTTAATAATAATAATAATAAACACACTTATTGTCAACATCACATAAGGAAATCAAAAACATATGAACACAACTAGATAGAGAACTAGAACTGAAAAAAAAACTATTAACAGAAATAGAAAAAAAAATGAATTTCATACAATCATAAATTTTTATCTTTTTCTTGTCATAGCAGGCAACTAAGCTAGTGGTTCGCCTGATGGTAAGCGATTACTACCGCCCTTGAACATTTGCAGTGGTAGTGCCTTTGCATAGCGCTGCCCAGATTGACAAGGAAAGAAATGGGAAGGGTGAGGAAAAGGATACTGGCCCCTTTAATACTTTTAGCCTAGTAACCTTTCTTATGTTACTTATTTGCTGATGTTTATATTATTATAATTAGGACATATTTTTTCTCTGGTTGTGTGGAAGAAATCGCTATTTAGCGATAAGACCGCCATTTTTGATAATGTTACCTAGGTTAAGTTTCAATTTGTAATTTTTCTTAAAGCAATCATGCATAAATAAATAAATAAATAAGAACCTATTTTGCTAAATTTTGATCAGTTTCTTATTCACAAATTCCTTCAAGACCAATCTTAATAGAGATTAATCCATTGCTCACAATATACCGATGTACAAGTCAACGAACAAACACGACTGCTTCATTTTTTACATAGATTTATATGTTAATATTGGAGGAAATTACTAGACTGAAAATTGAAATAAAAGTGCCAACATTTTTATATTATATTTAATTTACTGTCTTATCAGCCGTAATTACAACAATACAATGTAATTCGCGAAGATAGTCATCTACTATCAATAAATAACTTTGATATTTAGAATAGCGCTCTTAAACTAGCAATTACAAATACAATATGGCAACACTATACAAATTTATTCCTAGTCCTTGGGTTGCTAGCTTGGAAAAAAACGTAACCGTCGCAACGGTTCGGAGACAACTCTTTTTTTTTAGTAGTTTTTTTCGTCTCTATATTATTTATTATTTAAACGCTAGACGTTTGAAATATTGAAATAATATAATAAATGTTAGATAGCCGTGATACAATGAAATTTACCCCAAAAGTGTAAAGCATACTTTTTATGCAATTGGTACATATAAAAAAAAGAATACAATAGTAAATGTATTAACAAATATGATTCATTTAACTATAGGATTCTCTATAAAACGGCTATATTTTCATCAAGAATAAAACCTTTTTATTTTGAAATACATATCATAATTTTTGACGTCTCTGCAACACTTGCCAGTACAAAAATAAATATGGTTTATACTTTTGCCGTAAGTGTATCGAAAGACAAAGTTTTAAAACAATTTGAAATTATTGACTAAATATTTGGCAAAGCGTAACAGTTAAATATTAGAAATAAGTTATAAATTTAAGCTTAAATATATCTTACACGAAAAGCACAGTCATTTTCAAATTGCGACTAATTATTTACAATTGGCTAGCGCTTATGAGGATTAAAAATTTGCTATTTACATAATATACAATGTGCAATGACAACGAATTTGTACGTTACATCTTACTACATAGATACTAAAGTTCGTTAACACTCACAACACGAATATGACTAGTCCGCGGTTCTAGAACTGTCCGGCCGCCGCGTCGGATCTGCGAGCGGCTTCAAGCGGACACTACACTAGACTGGACAGCGGCGCTCGAGACGTCACCGGCGACGCGGGCAGCGGCTGCAGCTGCTGCGGCGCTTGCGGGGGGAAGTACACGCCGGACTCGTTCGAAAACTGAGGATGTAGGGGCAAGGGCGTATGCGGCATCGTCGTCGGCCTCGATTCGTGGTACAGAATCGGGACTCGCACTAACCTCTGCGCGGCGTGCGCCATATTCGCGGCTTCTAATTCAGCAGCCAGCTGCCTCTTCCATTTGTTCCTTCGGTTCTGGAACCATATTTTGACCTGCGTCTCGGTGAGATGCAAGCTGGCGGCGAGGCCGGCGCGCTCCGAGCTGCTGAGGTATCTCTTCATGTCGA
>NC_052130.1:1399027-1403844 GCF_012273895.1 Zerene cesonia | reverse complement strand
ACAGATTCGAAATTCAAATGTAATATTTTTTTATAATTAAGTGTAACAGTATTTATGGCCAGACTAAGTATTTACACTAATAATATAAAACTGAAGAGTTTGTTTGCTTAAACGTGCTAATGTCAGGAAGTGTTTTAAAAATTCTTTCACATGTATATTCTACGTGTTTTAATTTACATCAATTTCCTACACCCGGAGGTTGCGTGAAAGATATCGTTTTATCGATAAGGATTCTGTTATAAGCTTTCGTTATTTCAGTATTACTTGATCGCCTATAATGTTTTTAGTGCAAAGAAGTATATGGAGTTTTAAAATCAATGAAAGTCCTTTAATCTTAAGCCAGAGTATGCAATGTATGCACGTCCGAATTAGTCAAGTGGTTTTGGGAAACGTCAGGAAATATTTGACTCAACAAATAACGGCTATATTTGTTACAGATTGGGTCTAATATCTCAATGGAGTGCCCTCGCTGGTCGGTACGGGGGCCTCGTGCCCGCGCCCTGGTACTGGCAGAGACCTCACGAGCGAACTCCACCTAGAGGTAAATATTGGAATTGGGATTAATATCATTATAACGACTAGAAGAGGGCTTAACTCACTTACAGAGTCAGTCGCCGATCGCTTACCATCAGGCGAAGCACTTGCCTGCTATGACATAAAAAAGGTAATGAACTCATTTAGGGACAGTCTCATTGACTCAGACCTCTTTTGTTATAGCGGGCAACTAATCTTGTGGTTCGCCTGATGGTAAACGATCACCAACGCCCATGAACATTCGCAGAGGTAGTGCCGCTGTAAATACGCTGCCCGCTTTTAAATGTTAAGGGATAATGAGAGTATTACCGATGGGAATAAATGAATGGACTGGGAACGGTGTGGAAAAGGAAATGGGCCTCCTGTTTGATAATCTAAGTTATGTTTGAATTTTTTATTATATAGAAACTAGGTACCAAAAGACACAGTAAAAGTAAGAACATAATCTCAGTGCAAAATTTCAAATCCATTTTGTATCGACACTTAGTAGTAGTACATCAGATTCATAGTTTTGTGTTGTTATATTCAATCGAAAAAGAAAAAAAAGATAGTCGAGAACTTAACAGATAGGAAAAAATATTTATTTTTCAGCAAAATGTACCTTTCTCATACATATAAAATATATAACATAAAGACGGGTTTAACATCAATTTGAAAATATTCTAGAACTTTACAACCAGTATAACCGCTACATTGTATCATTCGTATTAAGGTCATAACTACTAAAATACACTAAAAAGTATTAGTTATGTAACGTCGGATTATGGCAACACTACACGATAACGCGAATGTCATAGTGACACGGATTAGCACTGCTACGGCCTCGGCCAATCGATGCCGCTGTGATTTTATAACGCGCTTTTGGAGTTTTTGAATGGCATATACTTTTGCTAGTATAGAATAAATGAATATTATAAAAGAGCCAATGAATGGATACGTAAGTGTTTGGAAAACTTAAAGAAATACATTTTTTTTATTAAATTTAACAATAAGTAAGGAAATGTCCATCTTATGTTCTATTTTATAAAGCGCTCCGAATAATGACATTTATGAAGAATTATATTCATGAACACTTCTAAAAATTTAAGTGAATAAAAACGAGTGCGAGTTTACTTAAGTATACAAACAGGCACTAGTGTGAGTCGTCTTAAAGCAGTACTAATTCCAGTGTGTGATGGCACTAGATGACCTATATTATAGGTCAATCATTTTCCCACACTCGATTTGTTATTAAAATTGATGGACTATTTTAGATAAGAGGAAACGACAATGAAAAGATTTGGTGTCTTTACAGGAAAGGTGGATGTCGTATTCAAATTGTATGTAAAATCACAAAAAATGCAAATTAAGTATGATATTAATAAAAAAAATCACTACTGTAAAGATTTTGTGTTACAAAATCATCAGTTTTGCTTTTTCAGCCATGTTATAAAAATATATTAATGTTGCCTGAAAGTCTTCCGCACAGGACTAAAAGGTATATTTCTATTAAAAAATATCTTTTTGATAATCTGTCTGGAAAATGTATGTAACAAAAATACCACATATGGCAACGAAAACCTTTGTGTCGTCTACATAAAGTGAACATCATAATGATTACATAATAATTCCCTCTTCACCTTTACAAGTATGTATTAAAACACAACAATGGGCCAATCCTTAGCTGCAAAACTGAGGCGCCATGTCATTTTGCGAAATGTTACAATTACAAAAACTTTGCAAAATAATTTCCGACATACATAAGACAGATCTTTTGTTTTAAGTACAAAACGGAACTTCTCACATTTTGCTGCGCTATATTTATGGTAAACAAGCAATCGTCATCCCGTCTGCTCTCTCAACCCCGCTCATTTCGCTTTAATTTTCCAAAACCCATCTCCGGGGAAAACAAAGCGAACGCCATTTCACGCGGCCCAAACCGACCGAACAATGCTTTTCTACCATCCTACAACATTTATACGTATAGTAACACTGAACTGTCAAAGGTATATCCGTCCCGCTCGCTCATGCGGCAGTTCTATTAATCGGCATTCGCGCCAAAAGCAATGTGGCATTTGGTGATGTCGCGGTTGTTTTAATTTTCGAATGTGGTTTGTTCGGATAGCTGTCACTGCATTTGTTGGCCTTTTATTTTTTTTTCTGATCGAACTTTATTGTTATGGCTACTGAACTGTCTGCTCGGTCAATCTTTTTTCATTAACTCTACATAAACTCGTTGTTAGTTGATAGCTGAGCTTTTTTATAAATGATATAATTATGTAGTAACAGTTTTAGTATAAATAACAGGGCAATAAACACAATTAGTAACAAATGGTTTAGTGTTAATACTTCTTCCGCTCAATTAATCTCATTATTTCTTGCGAGTTAAAATACTCAATTAAATAATATTCTCAACGCATAATAAACTCATAAACTGCTTAACTAGTAAGCGTTTGTGTAAACAGCAAGCCAACGGTAACAAAGGATTACCTGGTGTGGCTTCTAAAATCAATGCGAATCAGTGCTACGAGTAACAATTTAGCGAGAGCCCTCTAGCCTTACATTTACCCATTACTAAAGTGTCATGTTATATTGGACAATATCTTAAAAGTTGCGCAAATCGTTGAAGCGATTTTCGACTTAATTCATAAGGTTTAAAGTGCTTTGTTGTATGTCAAGCACCCGATGCGTCCCAGTTCGATTGTAGTGATTCAACCGCGTTGATGACATTCGGCTTCGCGCCTTCGTGTCGTGTTCGAATTTTGAAATTCAATATTGGAGTAAATCAGAATATTGTCACTTCGTCATGCCATAAATTGAACTCCATTTAGGTGTAATATTTTTTTTTACATAAAATGCAATATATTTAAGGTTCATTACAATATGTTTTTAATAGTATAAGAGCTCTAAACCTACTCACATTACCACAACAACTACGTTTAAAATAATTGAATATTGGGATGGAATTAGTGAAAGCTTTTCTACTTAGCGAATTGTTTTATGGTTGAGTGTTCAATGAATTTATTAGATTATTTAGAACCACACCTGATAACGCTAGCTAGTTATTGTCAGGTTTACCATGTATTGGATGATATATATCACTGTCACTGGATAACACTTGGCAAACAAAATTAACTTTCTATAACTTTTAATAGAAAAAGATGAAATTCTCAAATTTTTCTTTTACTTTTCGGTGATAAGGCATGACTCTGAGTCAAGCCTAGGGCAGGTAAAATAAATATGAGAATAATTCAAAAAACTATCATACGATAATTCATCAAAATTATCTCCAGTCTTCTACGGAGCATACGCAAGGAAATTATTTAATCTTGTGATTCTAATCAGGATAATAATATAAACTCATGAATTTATTGTATTGTCACCGATCCTTAATATGTGCACCTACAACGTTTGAATTAGATGTGTGTAGGTCAAAATCGAGTCTAAAGAAGACCTTTATATATACAGGTGAAGCAAATATAAACGTGTTAAAAGCAATCTCAAACACAAACAAAATAGAAAACTAATAATAACTTCTTCCTCGAATACACAAACCACACTAAAATGACCTGACTAACCAGAATGAAATGAAAACCATCTATGAAATGTACAATGGGGTATCTTTAATCGCTTTCGAATCGTCAAATATACCGTCCAATCCAATTTCCGAAGCTCAAACTAAATCCAGGCGACACGTGAAAGCCGCGAAATTGCCTAATTACAGACGCGGAATCCTTCAATTAGATTTATTTCGTATTAAAGCAATCGTAATTGGATACGAATCGTGTCCGTTTGTTTAGAAACCTTTTAACGTAATCCAGTAATAGTTCCACTAAATGAACATTAATTGGAGACGATTTCTGGGATTTGCCAAGGTTTATATTAAGCTGATTAGTATCTGCGTATCTGTTTGCTGTTTTCGCTTATCATACATTTTTATGCACGTGATGTTGTTTGCGGTCTTCATTGAAGAATTTGTTTCAGCTGATGTTCTGTTAGGAGACTGGAACAAATGAATAAGGATGGAGAAATCAATATGTGAACTGATTATTTTGTCAAAAAGCTTATTCAGACTCGACGAGTTATTTATATTAAAACTACATTCTGTTAATCTATGTAGAGATAAGCCCAATTCAGTCAGTGTTTCTTTTGTACAAAAATAGTGACCGCGGTCCAATACAGCGTGAAAGTTTACAATGCGCAACACAGTCTTGAATCTTCCTGAATCTTGAATTAATAAAAGCTCATTGTTCCAGAAGATTCCACCACCAACGAGGACGGTTCAGCCGGCGGCTCACCGCGCC
>NC_052130.1:1344603-1398027 GCF_012273895.1 Zerene cesonia | reverse complement strand
AATACTTTCCAGTTCGTTCGTGATCCAGCTCCGATATTATACCCTTATTACATATTTCTTTTAATAATTTCAGACATATTCGCATTAACAGAAAGATATGTAAACAACAGTTTCTAAGTTAATATGAATGTAAGTTTTTTAACAGTAATACAGTTATCCCGAAACTTCCACAATCTAGACCTATTTGAAAAAATATTCCGAACCATAAACAAGGATAATATAGAAATATCAAACAACATAGGCAATGTTTTAAAACCCGTGTCATCTCGAAGAAAACCAGGACAATCGGATAGTTGCATCACAAAAAGGACAAGCTTAAACTAGGAACAATAATTTTAATCACAATTCAATAAATTTAAACCCTACAACTACTAAATGATGCTGTCAGTATTTGAGAACAATAAAGCTTACCAATCAACTGATAATGAACGCAGGGAATTAGTAGCAATTGCCACTTTGAACAATAAAGTATTCAGCTGGCGTTTAGTATGAAATTTGGAAAATTATAAACGATAGAAAATGCCTTTAAATTAATTTGGAGTGCTTTCTAGAGGCACAGTTATCTTTGGATTATAGCAATTTCCGATACATTTCATAAAAATAGAAAAGAATTACATATTTCATATTTATATCCATACTATAAAGTATAACACAATGATATAAAAATGTTACCAGTAAATTGTCAAAAGGCTGGCAATTAACACATTCTTGATTTGGTTGGGTTTGAATGTAAATAGATATAATAATAGAAAGTCCCTTATTTACAATGTTCTTAAATGACACAATACGGTGGAATTAAAAATAAAAATGTTTTAATGCTCTTTCAATACTTGATATTAAAATACAAAAATGTCTTTCTAATAACCTATAAAGTTTCATTTGAATTTCCAATAATATCACAAATAGTGATAATATGAGAGTGTATAAAACTATAATAGATTGTTAACTATTGAAAACTGTACATAAATATAAAATACGTATTATCAAAAGCACTTCTAACACAGCATTTGTTCACTGCAAAAAGGCATTTCACTCCAGTGTTGCCAGCCTAATAAATTCGAAAATGGAACAAGTGGTAGAAAAGTAATAAATCACTCCGGGAATAAAATGTTGCCATTTTCTTTTCTTTTTTCAAAAGCGAATGTTCTCAGTTGTGACACGAACAAGCTTTCTCGCTTACTAGCTAGTCGATCAGATATCGATGTAGAAATATCGATGAAAACAAAGAGGATTGGAGGCGAGCTCACGGGACTACCGATTAGTGATGCGCAATGTTTATCGATGTTTGATTTATGTGTAACTTTTATCGATAATTACAATGCTCTTTCATGTAGTAAAAATAAAATGATTTCACGGGCAAATAATTAGTCAACAAACTGATAAACAATTTAAAACGATACCAAACAGCAAACGTTATTATAAAGCATAATGGCGTTTGATGTTGATTATATTATAACTACCTTATTGCGCGCGGCTTCGCACTTGTTATATTGATAGTAAAACTCCTTTCCCTATACCGTGTTATTATGTATTTTAATGAGACCGTGGTGAAGGCAAATGGCTAATTTGTTGCCAATAGTGACCCATAATTTGTATGGGAAACAATGAATAGCAAACAAGCGACGATACAGGCTCAAATCGAATTGAATTTATAATTACTCAATACGACAACCCTTTAATTCTACGCAACAGTAATATAAACTTGAATCATATTAGATTTCGACTATTAACCGTTTATCATCTTCCACTAAGATAAACACCACCATTCAAAACAAAAAGGTACAACAGTGTCATTAAAAAAACAAAGAAACAATTATTTAAACGGTAAAAAATTAAAGCCATAACTTGCTACATTCACTTTACGGTCGTAGCACGGCTACGTTGCTACGCGGTCTACGCCGTAGCACGTAGCCATTCTTATATAAAGCTACGACTTGTTATCAAGAGCGAAGTCATGTGTTAAATACTTTTTTCAATTAAAATACAAATAGAATATGAATATAGTGTATTAGTTTCCAACTTCAAATAATTTTAAACATTCTACGTACCTATTATGAATATTTTAATACAATCGCTTCTAAGAATAGCTCTGCATAAATTTTCATTAAATATTTAAATGTTCTTCCAACCTAACTTTTACAATTATGTGATTACTCATTTTACTACAATAAATACAGACCTGCATAAGCATCCTGTTTAAAATAAAATATAATCTCTGTACAAAACATTAATAACACTGAAACATCGATAAAATCGCCCATCACTAATATACTAACTACCAGTTTATCGATATCTTCGACAATACCGATTGGTTGCTTTATCGTCAATAATTCAGCGCTCTCGATGGAAACACAAATGATTGTGTTGTTATGAGAAACACATTTCTGTTAGATTGCCTGTGAGTAATTAAAACCTAGCGTTATAAAAGGATCGAGTACGCCGATATTATAAAATAAATGTAGCAGAAACAATATACACTCTTTTATCTAATCTATTTCAGCATTGTAATAAAAAGAGTGTTGCCTACATTGAAAATTGACAATTAAGATTGCAAGTTGCTCCAAAAAAATCTCTTTTTTATATTACCTCTATATATTATATTACAGCAGTAACGTAGTTACGTAGTTTAATAATCTATCTACACTAGTCACAATATAAATATTTCTCTTTTAAAATAGCCATATCATAATTTAATAACCCCAAAGCCGAATTTAATTTAAAAACTCACGCTTTCGCGGGGAGTCAATGACGGGCTAAAAAAACCGAGTCAACCAATTTGCATTGGTCCCGCATTTAATCCCAGCAGGGAAGTTCCAAACTCAAATTCCATTACACGATAAAGTACTGCTTCCTTTAAAAGCGGAAAGGAAGAAGCCGCGCCGTGATTGGTTGGCTCACCGCGCTCTGATTGGCCGTCTCATAACCCCGCCTCCCTCGAGGGGTATAAAAATCGATGCCCGTCACCCGCGCGTTTCTTTTTGCTGCGGCGCGTCTGCCCGACACTCCACACTTGTTACTAATAATAGCGTTTGTACTTTCTTTTATAGCATAAAGTGTTTACTTGTATCTGTTGTCTGTGCAAGCGACACGGGAGCCTTTTGTTGGTAGATAGGGAGGTATTCTCGGACGCGTTTAAAAGCTTCTAAGAGATATCTTTTCGCTTATTCCTAGGTTCACGACGACAATAACGTAACGGCTATTCTCTAGAATAGGGCTTTTAAATGCTTAACTGTCAATATAACATAGTATATTATTATTTGCTCGTTTTAAGAGAATTCGAGTTTTAATGGCCGCTATTATGAAATAGTTTTACGAAAAATTTAAACGTTTGTGTTAAACACAAAGTATTGTATAAGCAAAACGTTTTCGGACAATTGTTATTTTGATACAATACGGGTTTATTGTACGCACGTTGTATGAAAATGAGACGATTTCAGTTTGTTAATAACCAGACAGTATTCGACACTGAAAAATACATTCAATTGTTAATATAATATCCAGACAGGCGACTAGAATTGACAAAAATTCTCGAATTAAATAATTTATTCTGAAGGGCGTTCTGCTATAGCGGGAAATATTGTTATTGAATCACTAACTTACGAGAATAATTATTTTTAACAAAAAACAAAACGCCATCAAGTTGCCAGAATGAGAGTTTAATGGGGACCAGACCAACAGCTTTCAAATGAAGAAACCATCATCAAAATCGATTCATCCGGTCGAAAGTTCTAAGTTTTACTTTTCACAAACATAAAATAATACAGCAGAATTAATAACCTCCTTCTGTTTTTGAAGTCAGCTGCAAAAATAAATTAAGAAAAAAAACATCAAATAATAAGTCCGAACAACTAAATGACCCGAATAATAACGCGAAATAGACACCAAACCCTAGTTTCAATACAATTCTCAATTTGAAGTGCACATAGACAATATAATAGAGCTAAACACAACCAAGGATCCTCCATCTTGTAAATTACCTCGTAAATGGTCGACTACTCAGCTCGAATGTTCCAACCTGACAGAACAGGGCTTGAGAAAATGTCCTCAAAAGATCCTCCAAGGAAAATATAATCTAGAGATAGTAGCAAGAATAAAAAATGTAGTCGGTCCTTTTGAAATGTTTTTACAAGCCTTATTTTCGCCTGTTTGTTTTTTAGATATTTATATATTAAATACTGCATTGCATGATATATTATATGTTATAGATGTATATACATAAAAAATGTAATACTTCCTCGACGTTTAATCAATTAGGCAGATTGTAATATATTGTTAGGTATTTGTGGCGATGGCATTTTTCTATATCAGAGTCTATTATCATATTAAATTTTCTTAAACACATATATAATAAGCTTTTTCCAAGCACAAGTAAGATTAGATATTTAGTATTGAATATATTTTATTTTGCAACATAAAATCATGACCCAAATAAATTCATATTGTATAAGTTATTAATATGCAGTAATATGTCTTACATCTATTCTGACATGTATCTGAATTCAGAATCTTTGAAATATGAATATGAAAACATGCAACGCGTTCTATTTTCAACAATAAAGAATACTTCTTCGTTGTATATATTAAAGATATATATTAAATAGAAAAATGGGCCTAAACTACATCCTTGGAATACCCCTTTGATTTGTCGATTGATTTCTCACCGTCAAACGATACACGTTTAATGAAAATCAAATTCCTTTGAGTTCTCATGAATAGCAATGTATTTATTTATATATAGATTTACTCTCATAAGCAAGATTGAGATATTACGGAAGATAAAACCACATCCCTGCTACGTATAAACCCCTTACCGTCTCCCCTCCGAATTCCTGAAAAATCCACAAATATATCAAATTCTCTTAAAGGATAACGCGAACTTCCCCTTATTTAAGTACCTTCCTTTAAGAACGCAGTCAATTAGGCCCAAGTGCACACGCGACGCGGATTTTAAAGCGGACTCAATATTGATACGTTATTGAACTTATCAATGTTTAAATATCATACGTATTCAAATGAAGAATGAAATTGCATTTCGAATTCTAGAAATATCTAGAGCGATAAGCTTTTATTGCAGATGTTGCAAATAAAATAAATAATATAGTCACATGCTATAATTGTTTCACATAACAATTAATTAACCATACTTATGTAAATAATTTGATTTAAATCATTATTTTTCCATAGCAGAGACTAAAAATATATAATCGCTGTTGCCACTGCTTTAAGCCGAGGCATGATCCATTATATTATTTGTATTTAAGAGGGTGAGTAGCCATTTCACCCTAAGAAGCAGTCTAAGATTCGACCCTCCCCATCTGGACCTATTAAGGGTATTTAGGGTCCCGTAAATATGTGTATAATCTGTGCTTTTTAACGCTTGTAATAAGGTTTCATTAGTTGCTTTGATTTTGGGTTCCCCTTCCTAAATTGAAGCATTAAGACAAACTTGGATGGTTAGGTAAGAATACTATTTAACATATTTTCTCTCTCATTCAAAAACTCGTCTCTTTTATAGGTCTAAATTGATCTAAGACCCTTCATTTCTAGAAATTTCTTATCGTGAATATAACTACGTTGGTAAAATTAACATAATTTTTCAATAAAGCTATCTTACTTAGTAAATAGATATAAATAATGGTTTATAGCAATATTATTGTAAACTTTAATAAAATAATTTTCAGTAACAATAATACTTTATTACTGTTCGTCATAAAAAATATTCCTTTATAATGTTCGTTTTATTATTCATTGGAAGCAATAAATAATTTATTTTAATAACACATGTTCATATTAAAATAAAAATATTTCTTTCATCCGCATATACAACCTCTATGTTAGCCTCGGGCTTCGAAAAAGTAATACAATAAACCTTTATTACAATACACAAACTAATTAAGTAAAGCAAAAAGCTTTTTAAATCTCCTCATTTTATTTCTAAACATTTTTATTCGTTATCCTTCTAAAATTACTTCATTAAGTTGAGTTTTTACAAGAGCGGACATTGTAAGGAAAAAAAGTTGAAATGTCACCGAATGGAGGGAAAAGTGACAGATGCTTTACATTATAAACAAAATGTCGCCTGTCACTGAAGGCGTAATTAAGATGTTGGAAAGAGGGTGAGATTGAAGACGTTTACTAGATTCCTTTTGTTATCCTGTAATTATTTAATTTGTTTATTTTAAGAGCTTTAAGAGTTAAGCTTTTAAAGTAAAAAGAATGCAGATGATGATTCAACTTATTATCATTGCATATCTATATTTGTTGATTTGTGTTGCACTTTCCAAAACGTTTGCTTCTGAAAGGGTCAACTGACCAGTAATATAGATGTGAAAACCATCAATTTTAGCACATTATTATACATAGACAAAGCTACATAGAGTCGCAATGCCGTCAAAATATACACTGGCAACCCTAAAAAACCGACACTTCGTAATCAAAGCTACAAGTAGTTGGGTCTTTATCTGCACTGTAAAATCCGCGAATAAAATGACCCTTATCTGACAGTAAATGCGTAATGGGTAGCCACAGGGTCATGTAAACACGCGTTTGACGGCCGAGCTACCCTGTCCATTTGTTTTGGTTACAGCAATTTGTGAAAAACATAGAACATAGCTGGACCTTTTGAGTGTCATGACGGAACGCGAATTTCTTTAACAGAACTAACTTTATGTCTTCTTTTGACAGATGACTTCTACGCTTCTAGTTCGCTGGTTTAATTGCCGTAGGTTGTTGTTAATTTAAAACGACTTATGTTTCTATCTGGTTTTCATACTCTGTCTACGGTAAAGGTCAGGTCAATAATTGGAGCTGTCGAATCCAGTTTGGTTATTGATTGGTCTTCTCAATTTGGTTTAATTTTATCATATTGACCATTGACTATCAAAATTATGGGTGAAGTTGCAAAGAGAAAGAATAATAATTTTTGCATCAGCTCTACTGCAAGCAAATACTATCCCAATACCTAATATTTTCAAGAGAATAAATAAAAATCTAATTAAGCTGGTTAATGAACTATGTCAATAATTTGATAACAATAGTAAAATACAAGGCATTTTCTGTGGGTGTTTCTCTGGATGAATAATGAAATAATTATAATAAAATATAATAAGGTAATGAATGATTTTTATAAAACAAGAGGAATTTCTCGCAAAACAGCACATAAAGTCTATCTATGTCATTAGTCTATCTGACCGAATTGTGATGAGTAGCATATATAAAACATGGGTATCAATTTTGAATTAGGTTATTTATGTCATTATAATTTATAATATCTACTTTGTGATATGGGACGCACGTCCTGAAATAAATAAATTTATTATTTATTATTATTATTATTATTATAAAGTAGGTACTTAAATATGTTTAGGATTGTAGAAATAGGAACAATAGAGAAATCCATTCGAGGTCCTGACAATGTCATTTACCATAGAGTGCCATTACAGAGTGTAAGGACTATTCAGAAAACTCGTAAACTAAACGTGATAGCTTATAATTGGCTATGATTGTGCATATAGATGCTGAAAAATGAGTCTTTCTATCATACAGAGATAAGCAAACCGTTATGAGTTTCGGTAAAGATGGTATGCATAAAAATGTAGACATAACATTATCTCCCGTCGGGCTACGCGTCTGGTAAGAAATATAGGTAGTCAATTTCTCCGGATAATAACATTATTCAGAAATAGCAAATATATGGATATTTTAGATGTATCTACTCTAGTTAACTTCAGACTAAAATAATTTCTTTAAGGAATTGAATATATAAAAAAATTCAATATTAAATATTATATCGCTCGGTCTATGTATCATGTTACTAAATAAAAAAGCAGAATAAGCGAAGTAATTCGACTAAGTTAAAACCATTTCAACTTAACTAATTATTTCGCTATGAATAGTGCTTTAAGCGAACAACTTGTATTGAAAGGATTTAACTGACTAGTTAAGTTTTAGCGGTCAGGTACTAGCTCCAGTCGTAGTTAAGTTTGTGCTTCGTTTGCATGATACTTAGTTAACTTACTCGATTATAATTCTAATTTAAATGTATATCCTTATCTTTGTCTCATAGGAGGCTTTATTCCAGCAGTGGGAACATGTATGGGCTGATGATGATGATGATGACCTTTGTGTAATAAATAAGATGATAATAGGTAGCATTAATTAGTTTTTTACTATGGCAATAGAGCCTCACCAAAGTGTTGTAATAAGTTTTCTGTAGTATTTTCTTGTGTTTGATTTTACGCGAGTATTATACATATTATTATACATTAAGAAATTAAAAACTTTTTAACGGATTTTAAACGCGATTTATTCATTATATTATTAACCCGACGTTTCGAACACTTAACAGCGAGCGTGGTCACGGGGAGACTGTCAGTCAGTCTCCCCGTGACTATTAGATTTATATACTATATAGATTTCTAAAAGTTTTCTATAGATTTGCTACGAGCTGGAGTGGGAATTGATATTCTTAAATTATAATGTATGTATCTTAACAAATAAACAGCTCATTTTCCCATTTCTACTGTTCATGTTATTTAGACTTAGAGAACATACTTAGAAAGAATAACGCTCAATCAAAATTTCTAAGTATTTTTTCAATTCATGCATTTCAATTTATCAATGAAAGAACAGGTCTCAATACTGGTTTTTACTCTATTTATTTAGATAATAAGCCGTGCAAACGAGGCATACGTCCATAAACTCAATCCAAGTTTAATTATGTAAAGCTTATCAATATCATAAGTTCAGAACTAAGGAAGATAGATAGATTAACAAAGAAAATTATAAATAGAACATATAGTTTCAAAGCCAAGGCGCACATTTCTTGATATGTAAGAGATATTTTATCAGGAACACGATCTATGTTTTTTTATTTTTCTTTATGTAAGACTAGCGGTCCGCCCCGGCTTCGCCCGTAGTACATATATGTAGCCTTCCTCATCTAACATTGAATGAATTTTTCAAATTGAACCAGTAGTTCCTGAGTTTAGTGCGCTCAAACAAACAAAGTCTTCAGTTTTATAATATTAGTATAGATAGCAAATAGTTGTACAGTAATATTTATCACTTAATTTAGATACCATAATAGTACCAACTATGTGCGTTGTTAGGATGAATTAAAGACGATATCGAATAATTAATTTAACGAACAATTCAATCATATCTTTAGAAAATGAGTTATAAAGACTAAGGACTCTCTTTCTTGTAATCCGTCGACATGGAATTCGTTTTTCTAATATCCTACAAGTTTACAACATTACAAAGGCTATTATTTGAAACATGAACGAATCATCATTGTTTACTTGTTCATATTAAGTTAAACAATCTCATTAAATTTTTAGTTTTATAGCATCCGCATACTTTATAAATGATAAATTTTTAAATAATAGTAAAAGTGGGGTATTCCTTACACATATAAAACTGAAAGAGAAGAAAAGAGGGAGAATATATTCGATTGCTGAGGATCGCGATTGGCTGAGAGGATCTTTTAAAAAAACCCCATCAAAATTCGTAACGTACATTTTGAAGATTTAAGCATACATACGGACATAGGTACAAAGAAAGCGACTTTGTTTTATATTATGTAGTGATATATTAACAGTTCGTACCATACCAGACCTATAAAAGTACCACTTACCTAGACAACATAGCATCGTTAGCGTTTCCAAAATGATTCGCAGCAATCGCTGCTTCCAGAACATTCGAATCCCGCCTCGGC
Organism: Zerene cesonia; assembly: GCF_012273895.1. Classification (NCBI taxonomy): domain Eukaryota; kingdom Metazoa; phylum Arthropoda; class Insecta; order Lepidoptera; family Pieridae; genus Zerene; species Zerene cesonia. The sequence goes on along the minus strand of NC_052130.1, from coordinate 1,388,309 downwards.
TCCGCTCGGTTGAGAATCGAGCTGATAGAAAAGCTGGTGTACGGCGCGCTCCCGGTTGCCTTCTCTTCCTTCTTCAAATCATAGAACGGACTCTTTTGGTCTTTTCTAGAAGGCGAAGATGGTATATCCGGACTGCTGGCGCCGGATACCACATTCACTTCAATATCGTTGTCTTGGGAAGATACTGGGGAATCCATATTGATTCTAGCACCGCATTTTATTTGTACCTGTGGGAAATATTATTGCTTCATTATTGAGTAGATTCAAAGGAGGGTAATTATTTGTTATAGTGGAATAGGGAAATATGGTTAATTTCCTATTGCACACTAAAAAACATATTGCGAATCAATAATTATTTCGAGCTTAAATAATTACAAAATTGATTGGTTAACAAATGAGATTCTGGTCATCGCTATTCAAGGATATGTATCCTTCAAAAGTGATGACTAAAACACTCATTCTTCAAGATATTTTGACCAATCTTTCCACCCACGAAACCTATACTACCGGCTAATATTTTAACAAATACTATTATTCATTCAAAGATAAAATCCCCAATACTTCTCCCTCTTTATTTATTCACAGCAATGGGAAGAAATCTCTCTAATAACATCTTAATGCCCTTGGGACCTCTAAGAACAATAACGCACTTAAGTATACTGAATTATTAATAAAACAATGCGCTTTTACGACCATTTGGATACGTGTTTAATGCAGGGTACTGTGCCTGATATAAATATACTTTCATACCTTTAATTACTTTTTGAGTACTAATCGTTCCGTACAAATTAGCTAAAGAGCAACTACAAGAATTGGTCACCCATCCGATTTATGACCGTGCCAACTGTTGCTTAACATTTATTTTGGTTTATTTCACGGCTCATGTGAGACAGCGAAGTTTTAAGGTCTTGTTTTATCCTGGACATTTTTTTTGTTTTTGTATTGGGGAAACCTTGCATAGATACCCGAGCCCGGGGACGAAGCCGTGGGTTATTTCGGATTTCTACATAAGTGTAGGGGCCACGTTTTATCCTGAACCTGAATGAACCATATAGGTAGATCTATCTAATCTATATGAAACTATTTTACAGTCTTAACGTTAACTTTAATCAGAATAATTTATTTTTAATAGAGATTAATTATATTAAAGACATTTCTCTCAATGACATTTAGCACTAAACGTAGATACATAACTACAGTTCTGTTAAAGTCCCCGTCGGTAATGATCAATTTAAAATCTCACAAATAGTAATAATGCTAACATCTATTTTTCAACCGACTTCAAAAAGGAGAAGGTTCTTAATTAAATTTCTTGTGGGTGTATCGATACTGATGCTTCTTTTATTGTTTGAAAGCTGATGCCGTATGTACTATATAAAAATGGTCTAGTTCTGACAGTTAGAAAGTGGTTAAGTTTTCTGATACAATTAATGATACACCAATTATTTATGTGGGACTTGAGCGCTGTTTGCCTTCCTCACATTCCTTTCCATTACATTCCTTCTTTCCAGTCGTCAATCTTTTCCATATCTTTTCTCCTTAAAGCGGGCAGCGCATTCACAGAGGCACTATCTGCCAATATTCATGGGAGGTGTTGATTCCTTACCATCATGCGAACCAGCATCTCCACCTGCTTATGGCTAAAAAAGCTCTACTTAAAATCTTACAAAAACTCTTAAAGCTACATGCTATAACTTGAAATTTTCTCCAGCATTGAAAACAAATGATAGAATTTGCAATCTCGCAAATAATTCATTAAAACACACGATATTTTACATACATTTAAAACGTTCAGTGAGATAACATCGCGCGGTGAATCTGCTCATTTTAAATTATTTACACTCTGCTTTTGAGCGCGAACCGACCATTTGATCGGTCACTTTACGTTTATTGCTGTATTATTTACTGTTAGAATTTCCATATCAATGTAATGTTTAATATTGATTGATGGATAGTGATTTCTAATTAACACTTATGAACATTTTAACATTTTCGCGTTTTATTCAGCAAGTATACATCCTACTATATCTTATATATCAAATTCCCGTGTCACAATTTTAGTTACCGAAGTCCTTCGAAACGGCTGGACTGATTCTTATGAGATTTTGTGTGCATATTGGGTATGTCTGAGAATCGGCCAACATCTATTTTTCATACCTAAATGATAAGAGTAAGGCAGAACAGCGTTTGCCAGGTCAGCTAGTAATAATATTATAAATGCGAAAGTTTATGAGGATGGATGTATGTGTATGTGTACGTTTGTTACTCTTTTACGCAAAAGCTGCTGAACCGATTGACTTAAAATTTAGTACGTAGATAGCTGGACAACTGGAATAACACATAGGCAACTTTTTATTCCGTTATTCCTACAGGATACAGACTTACGCGGGTGAAACCGCGGAGCCCAACTAATCAAGTATATTTAAACTCAAGTGGTGGTATCTATTGGAATATTATCGACGAAAAGTATGAGGTTCGTTGCTTTTGCTTTGTTTGTTTGTTTGTTTGAGCAGAAGGAACTGTAGGTACTGTTAAAACCTGGGTGAACATTATTATTGAGTGACTGTGGCTACATTTTTCTTATAACTCGAATAAACTCTGGAGAAAAAGCATACTTGCCTGCTTCTTGCCTTGGTATCCCAGATACGACCCACTGTTCACGTGTTATAATATTTCCCCGTGTACCCACTACTAGATAGTAGATATACAGATAAATGATATAAAAGTTGGTACCGCTGTGTAGATATTTTAATATCTTATGTAGTATAAGTGATTTATCTGTGTAACTGATTGTTCTAACAATTGAAACCAAGACTAAAGAGAACCAGGAAACTGGCATGTCCAAGAATTAAAAGCTGGACATGTATCATCACTGGGCCAGTGACAATGGCGAGAAGCGTCATATTATGTCCCTGCTTTGTGAGCAAATATGGAGTGGTGGATGAGGATGGTATATTTTTAAACAATCTCCAACTCCGACTTTGCTGAGAGTTCAGTTCATTCGTATTGGTGGAATAGGTAAGTAAGAATTTGCTACGAAATCTAATAAATGTCCACGTCTGTTCTATCTCTGTTTGATCCAAAACATTATTGAAAACAGGAAGATTGATCTGTGTTTTGAAACTGTTTGGTTTTTAAGGGTTCTAAAGAATACCTATAGATGATCCGTTGAAAAGATGTTAAATGCGCCTGTCCTACGGAAGACGGCTAGCAATTAATTGAAACTTGATGGTACTTGGTAGTTTATCATACTTATATTTAAACGACTCTTAATTTCCATAAACGCAACAGTGAGTTAAGAAAAACACATTAACTGGTCAGATTTTAACATGTTAAGCCTACATGTTATCCAAGACATTAAATAATACAATCTTGCTGCATTTGTAAATGTTTGGTAAGCAACTTTTTTTTAATTTTTAGTTTTATAGCATTGAAATGCTTTATAAATGAGAAATTTTGAAAGAATAGGAAAAATTTGATCACGAGAGGCTAGGCGTTGGTTAGGCAAGAAACGCGCGTTCGAATCTCGCCTCGTGATCAAATTTTTTCTATTCTTTCAAAATTTCTCAAGCAACTTTTAGCAATTAAGACATACAATTGCAACACATTTAACATTTCAATTATCCGCTATTCATACCAGATAATAGAAATTGTGTTATTTTGTGGGAAAACAAGGTATTTGTTTATGCTTTGAGAATGGTTTCAGTAACTGGATACGCCGATCAATCGGAACCAGGTGTTGTGAATCGGTGAGGCGCGCACGAAATCGATACTTTATCGATTAACATGCTTCGATTATCGGTTTTTGTTGTGGTATCTTTAAAATCACTTTGTTTTTTAGACCATACATAATAAGGCGTCTATTAACTAGCGTTTGGTTAACCAGAGGTAGATTATAACTCTATCTTACTCTAAATATTGTAGTTAATTCTGAAGTATACGCTTACGCACTTCTTTATCTTTGTCTGTCTGTCTAGCAATTAATATTGTCAAGAATGCTTTTTAGTCAACTTCAAAAAATGAGGTAGTTTCGACTCTATATTCTGTGTTTGTTACCGCATAAGTTTTACTAGATTAAGAAATTTTTATCATTTGTTTTTTATTTGTGAGCTGGTCAGCCTGGAGCAGCCTTCCATGTGGTCACATTTAAATTTTGTTTATTTCATATATCACTATCTATCCAAATAATATTATAAACGCGAAAGTCTGTAAGTATAGATGGATATATGTGTTTTTTTTATGTCACCATCGGCAATGGAGCTGGTGGGTCGCCTGGTTGTAAGCGCTACCACCGCACATGAATTACTTAATAGTTGCTTATATAAATACTAATTGTAACCCGCAGCGTCACTCGTGGTACGTGGGTAAAATGTAGCCCATGTGCTAATCCAGACTGTAATCTATCTCTGTACCAAATTTCCTACAGATATGATGAGACGTTTTCGCGTGAAAGATAAACAAACATCCATCAATCCATTCTACAAACTTTCGCGTTTAAAATGTTATTAGGATAAATAACCGAAGCGCTTATCGCATAAAAATTAACAATAAAAAATAATTACTCCAGCAAGAAAGGAAACTAAATTCCACGAACAATTAGAATATAAATGAAACAAAGTTTAACCCTTAACCGCTGTGATCAATTTGACAGATGGCCACTTGCTGATAAGATCGCACCGTAAACTTTACGACACCTAACCCCACTAATCGCGGCTGTCGCACCGTCGCCTAGCATACTTCAAACAAATTTTTTTCTAGTAAAATAGTTTGAAGTAATAAATAAAAAACTATCACACTAATTTTAATAAAAGTCTATTACACTAATTAATAAAAAACTATCTCACTAATATTATAAATGTGAGAGTTTCTTTGTTTGGATGTTTGTCCGTCAATCACGCTGAGACTACGAATTTACATCTTCACGCTATTAAATATTTATGACACTATGTTACACGCATTGATGTACTCGTATCTTTCATATATCTTGTCTCATATAAGATATTTCACATCGAATTTGCAGATTCGGTTCATAGACTTGTGACCCTAGATAATAAAAAGAAAAACCTATTATTATCCATTGAAGTACCAGAAGAACAGATAACTGTTATTATCGCAAGTAGACAAAACTGTTCCACATCGGACCACATAAACTATTTTCAATAGTTATTTTCTACAAAACATCGACTGGGAGTAAGACACCAGCAGTCCCGTCTAAAGCAGCGCGTCACGGTGAGGTTTTATTCGGTAGGAATCCGACATAACCCACGGCTCCTTCCCCGGGGCCGTGGATATCTAATGCAAGATTTTCCCATAAAAAAACGGTACCACCTCATATTCTAAAGTGTCATTATTACACATTAATCTGTTAAAAACCCGCTGAGTTATCAAGGAACAAAGCCAAAAAATAAATTCAACCGAATGGAGAACCTTTCGTTTTGAGAACCTCGTTTAATATATCGTCATGAAGCTCTCAAATATCAGTTATAGTGTGCACCACTATAATATACAGCTTTATGACCAACTCAAACGAAATCCAAAGGGTTAAAAACTAACAACTTAGTTCACATAGCGTTGCTAATTGTCCATTAGTAAATTAAAAACAATGTCGGCGCAATCAAAAGCGTATGAATATTTATTAGACAAATTGCTACGGGTTTATTTTCTTATCTGTTCGCGTGTCTGAGCCTTCAACTTAATTTTGTATTACCTGAGTAGTTTTTATAAATAATGATCCATATAAATTGATTACCTACACATGACAGGGTATATAACTGGTAAGTTTTAAGAGATTATTAAAAAAGTTGATAATGTTATGGTTATGTAGGTATACGGGTAGGTAATCGTTTTAACAATTTGTAATAAATAAAGATTTTATACTATTTGGTTAATGAAAACAATAATTAAAAAAAATATCATAATTTTTGATGGCAATTTTTGTTTTCTCTATAATTAGATTTATTTTTCAGGCATTTGAAACCGTTATAAAATATTTAATGTCTTTTACATAAAAATAGATTTGTAACTAAAAATACGTATTAAAAAAATTTGCTTTCAGATGCTAAGACGCATAAAAAATTATAATATACGTATCCCCTTACGCTTTAATAAATCATTCAAATAATTCAAAAAAGTTTAGATATCAACTCAAGTACAATAAAGCATTATAATAACCATAAAATAAATCTTATATAAAACCATGACCTTATGACCTGCTTGAAAAATAGTCGTTGTTTTACTATCATTTCATAATTTATAAAATTAGGCAATTAAATTGAGGCAATGTTAATTAAACGAAGTGGCCATTAATTACAAATAATTAAAATAACTAGTGCTTAGGGAGTTGTTAGTAATATTTTAGCATTAAAAGATTAGACATATAATAGTTTAATGATCAAAATTACTTTATAATTGCATTTTGTATAACCATATGTTATTTTTATAGTGTTTCAATTGTGCTAAAAGTTTTATTTGGTTACCAACGGTCGCTGTAAATAAATACTGAGATTTCAGTTTTTGTTATTATATTATAAGGACGATTTTTTATATTTAATACATAATTTAGACTTCACAATTTATCTAAGATACTTAAATAGACAAATATTAATTGTTATATTTCTCACAAGCTTTTGCCCGCGGCTTCGCACGCGTTGAATTCGGATTAGATTAATACGTATACGTAATTCTCCTCTTGAGTCACTCTATCTAATAAAAAAAATCAAGATTTGTTTAGTTATAAAGACCTAACATAGGGACAGACGCGGGAAGCAACTGCTTTATTCAATGTAGTGATGATAGCGTAGGGTAGTTCAGTGGTAAGGACCTAGAGTTTCAATTAAATAATCGGGTATTCGAAATCGGGCGAAGAGCGTGCAAAAAAATAAATAGATTTTTCAATTTGTCCGCTTATTATTCACATCATCAGTTACCAATCATTGTGCACAGAGATCAATAAGGCGATGGCTAAATACGTTTTTTAAAATGCCTAAAAGTATATGATCCAGTACATTAAAAAGAAACAGATAAATGCATGATATGCTTCTAGATATATGTCAATTTGATGGTGTGTTGAAAACATAATGACTAGTGTGAATATTATATAAAAGATCACAGAGATACGTCTAAATACTTATTTTAATGATCCAAAACAAAATCATGCTAATACACTGGCAATCATAGGGATTTTTTTTACAATCAAAGGATTTTTAGTAAAGTACCTATTTCTGAAGATAATAGGTGCACGCACAATCTGTATGTGTGCGTGCGGCTCTATGTACAGATGATTTCGTTGATCGTATAAATGTGTGCGTAGAGAGTTGAGAGTATGAGACAATTTATACTCAGTTTTTAGTAACAAATACAATGTCTATTATAAATTATCCAATTGTCTGAATAAATAAAAAGAAAGGTACCTACTAAAAACAAGCGTTTATTGTTCTATGTACGTTTCAAATTAGATATCCCCTAAAGTTGTTGACATTCATTTTAAAATCTTTTAATTAAAGCAATATGCATGCCACCTATAGTGACATATAGTTCATTATATAGATAAAGACTATATATTTACCGACGGTATGTACTAATGATTAGCTGTACACTTAAAAAAGATACCGAAATCTTTTTAAGACACATTGTATATCTTTTCTTTATTCTTTAGCTTATTTGTACAGGCTTCGTGTCGCGAGTCCGACTCGACCGATTTTATATGTTTCTTTTTATTATAAATCGGTTTTGTTTTAGTATTAGTAATCCTCATACATTACATACGCACGTTATATCATATCTATAGACGGCAATTTTAGTTATGAATTCCAAAAATTGCAAAGGAAAGAAAAATTAAATTTCCCGAGGCTTTTAATGGAATGCGTAGTGATATATTTCCATATGGTATTATGGAGTTAGATTTGGTTTTCGGCCACAATGTAGCAGGCTCTTGTAGACGATCTACGTCCAGTGAAAGTTTACATAACGCCGGTTTTAATTCACACAGATTTACTATCAATGTACTATATGTAACTATTTTTCATTGACACAAGAACATATTTATTTTAATGAATAAAAACGAATCTGTGAACCATATTTCTTAGCGTAAATTTTCATCGAAAGATCAGCAAATGTCTTTACGAACTGCTCGTAATAATCAAGAATTCTTCATCACATTCATATACTTTAAGAAATAACAATTTACATACCGAACAAACATAAATTCCTATGTAATCACACACACAACACCACGCTCACAGTCCGGTTCCTGACACGCGTGTAGACACACGAATTTCGTTTTGAGAACTGCCATCCACCCTTGCAATTTAGGGCGGCACTATTCAAAGATCCCACCCCTTGAGAATCAACAATCCGACCCCTATCGCCGTCCTTTTCGTACAAAAATAACATCTGGCTACACGAAAATTAACCGTAAGCCGTTCTGCATAAGTGCGTTTATATGAAAAAAGGCAAACCATCGATTTTCAACCGTGTAGGGTAACACAATTAAAGGGATGTTACTTAGTACAGTTATAACTACGGCAGAGATTTGAGGTGAAAAATTGTAAGTGCTTTTAGCATGATACCAGTTTATTAGCCGACGATCTACTGCGGTATGGAGTTTATAGTTAAATGACCTGTTTTAGCTGTGTGGACGAAATGGTGAAGTTTGCTCGAATGGCTGAGAATTAAACTTTAATGTCACATTGTTTAAAATACTTATTATAGTTAATTACTTTATTGTAATATGTATAGGATATTATAGTATCCTTTTAGGCTGATAGTCCTTCACTTGGGAATGTCTTATTGGCATTCACAATATATATATGTACTCGTACAAGTATGGGGGTGAAATTAAAATTTTGTATGCATTTCGTGATTCTCATGTCAAACACGATTTCTTTCTTATGATAATTTTACGATGTTTTTTTTATTATATTAATACATTTTGGGCATATCAACACAATGCTTATGTTTATGAGAAGTATTTGATATAACCATAAGAAAAAGATAAAAAAAATATTCTGAATTCTCTACATTCAACACAGGTAATACCTAGTCCTGGGAATGGACTTTAGAAATCCCTTGTCATTATAACCATACCATAACATCCTGTTAATATGATATAGCTTTCATCAGTCTTCTGCAATGGTAACACCGTATTAAGGAGCATTACCGGTCGGAAGTAATAGAGGGACAAACAGAGAGATGAAATACAAAGCAAGATTAGAATAATCCAAGCTGTTGAATAGTTATCTTATACATACGACGACTAGGATATTATGTTAATTCTAGATGTAAACTATCACTAAAACAAATTATATCCAAATCGATCCCGCAGCAACTTATCGTTTATCAATTGTACGCTTCCACCACATTCATTTAAAATTTATTTAATTAAAAGATCAGATATATGCGTAAAGGAACAGTAGGATCTTGGACTATAGCTGTTATAATTTATATGTCTGTCTGTGAAAGTCTTATTAACGTGAATCTACCGATTTCATTATAATGTGATTTATTAGTGTGTGCAGTTAGGAAAACGGATAAAAATTAAAAATAAAACTTTTTTGGGTTAACATTTAACAACCTAGAATTTAATCAAGACTTGTGTATTTGATATTAATCTCTTAAACAAATAATACTGATTGATTCCCATTTTGATTCTCAGTATGATGTGTCCCATATTGCAACTCCCACTCGTCTTAACTCTTATCAGATACTGTATGTCTCGTAATACTGATATTGTTTAGCCTTTCCCGATGACTGGCCTATCCAACACAAAAATTTCCAAGTTGAACCAGCAGTTACTAAACTACGCTTGTTAAAACAAACATTACAGATTTATATAAATAATGCTCAGATAGATCCACACTTATATTATATAGAGAAAAGATTTGTTATTATGTATTGTATTGCTGGTAGTCTGAAACCTAGGAATCACTCGTAGATAAAGCGACTACGTTCTGTAAATAAGATCTATAAAATTTTTAAACTGAGAATTAGAATAATCATCAAGATTAATTCGTTTATTTTTAAGGATCACTAATTGTTAAGTCAGTTTTCAGCTTACCATCATTCGAGCTCGTGGGCGCTGCCCTATAAGTCGAATCGATGGTCATACATAAGGTCATATATCACACTAATATTATAAATGTGAAAGTTTGTTTGTTTTGAAGTTGTCCGTCAATCACGCTGAAACAAGTGAACGGATTTTGATGATATTTGGTATATCTACCTCTTCCTTAAAAGGCCGGCAACACCTTCACAGGGATTCTTGTGATTGGGCAGTGGTGATCGCTCGATAATGGGCGCACCACTTGTTCGTTTGTCCGCTTTCTTTTATATATAAAAAAAATAATACACAGAGGGTAAGAGCTGATATGAGTGATAGGATAGATAATGCGTGCAAAGCCGCGGGCAAAAGCTAGTATGAATATAAGTGTATAATCTATAGTATTTTCTTATGTTTGATTTTATGCGAGCATTATATATTTAGAAATTAAAGACTTTGTAACAGATTTTAAACGCGATTTTATCATTATTAACGTAGGAGAATCTCCTCCACGCTCGCTATAGCGTGAGAAATGTCGGGTAAAATACAAATCGCGTTTAAAATCCGTGAAAAAGTTTTTGTTTCCAAATAAAACCTATAGGTACTTATCACCTACTAATTCGTAAAGAACCTCGATCAGTGAAAGGGATGTACATGATATCGGGCCCACAAAGGGGAACGGAACGGGTCTGTTGGGCATATTTTTAACTGAAATCCTGATCTGCTGAAGGGACTTGAATTATTTGGATGTAGGTACATACTTTCTTATTGTTTATTTTCTACATTCGTAGAGGTTATTTCTTTAAAGAAAATAAATGTATTTATTTATAAATATAATATTATGAATTCATACATTTAGGCATCAAAAATTGCAACAGATAAAATACCAAAAGAGATAAGGAGTAACTGAAATTGTGAAAAACATTCTCTTGTTAAATCAACAATCAGTACTTAAGTGTAGTGAAAAAAAAATAAAGAAAAACAATCCACGTTCTGTACCGGTACATCAAGTATCTGCGCAGGATATCAATACTTTGTTTTTATATATGTACCTAACTTTCTATAAAATTACACTCTTCCAAAACTTCAGTTACATTATTTGTCTAGAATCGGAATTACAAAACAGATTAAGAGAGTATCTAATATGTATAAGCCTACATATTGTATCTAAATATTAAAATATTAACACACTTATTAATATTAAGCAAAATAGTAAATAATTTCTTAGTTCAATATAAAATTGTATGAAAAATTAACTCTATACTGCTATACAACTAATGAAATTATAGTTCATCAAATGTTTCATATCATTGTTCGCAAAACATTATAAATCAAAATAACATCGTTCTTAAAAAGCAGATTAATCAGCTATCATAAAAAATATCCAGTACTTAACAACCCATTCAAAGAAAAATTCGATAGAAGCTAATTGAATTAATTAGACCAATTCGTGTTGTCAGAAATAACCGCGCCAAACAAAACGGATAACGGAAGCACGTCTTGATTTCACCCTTAACCATTTCTCCACCCTTTACGCCTGAGGCATAACTCGACCAAGTACTGTGAACGAATACCATAGATAATAATAATATAATTCACTCAACATTACGCGCCAACATAGACTATAGAACGCGCGCTCAAAAGGAACGCAGCAATGTACCGCGGTTTTACGTTATCTGTGGTTTCCATGCGAAAAGGCGGGTAAATTAGACTAGTAGCCTCAGGTCTTTTCCGAGTGTCTGTGTATTTTCTAACGACTAATTTGGCATTATTGCCGTTGTAAATGGGGGAGAACGTCTTTATTGAATTTTTATTTTTTCGAATTTTAATGTTTGTATTTTAATATATCCGATCTTTTGACGCAATAGAAGGTTTTTTCTTGTATAATGTTACTCTTTAAAAGTTATAAACGTTGTACCTACCTAGAATATATCATTATAAATAAAACTTTAATATCTATTCTATTTTAAGGTTAGTATTAATCACCAGGCTGTATATCATGAACCGCGATAATTAGTCATTTTCAGGGATGATTTTTTTCTATAGCATCTGTAGAGAACAAATTATAAAAAATTGAGGATATGCATCTATTTACCTTATTTTTAAGGAACCCTTAGTGTCGCGAGTCCGACTCACACTTAAGGATTATTATTATTCTTTATATTTAAAGACTAAATAAACTTTCTCATTTGGCCTGAATATTGCTGAGGGTTTACAAGACAAAAAGCTAATGAACTGATTAGTTCGTAGCTATACTCATAGAAAACACCGTACTTACGGTAAGAGAAAACAAACATATTTACCCACAGTATATTTTATCGCAAATGATAAAATTCAATATTAATAATGATTATGATGAAAATTTTGCGTTATTTGTTAATATATACAGTTCAAATTTCACTACTTTAAATAAAATAATTATCCAATAACTGCCATCTAGAGTGGAGTAGCGAGATTAAAATTTCCTTCGCTGACCGCCATCTAGTATGCATTTTGATAATATCTAGTATTATCTTAGGAAACAAATACTTAACTATTTTTAAAATTAACTAAAATTTTATAAACAGTAATGTTTAAAAGTGACTAAAAAATTTATGGAGAAAAATAAAATAATCTGTAACAATTTAGTTCCAAACACAGATGGCGCTGTTAAACTATTAGATACCTATACCATTTGTTAGGGTTTCGATAAAAATATAGTAAATTGTTTGAAACTCCTTTTACTTAAGATCAACTAAAGTTACATAAAATTCACTTTAGTTGCTTTAAAAATTGTATGTTCGATTACAAATTTTGTAAGTAAATTTCAGATCGAGCCCAATATTGAAATACCCGCATTGCGGAAAACATCCATGTCCTTTTATGGTCTCTTCACTTATTAAGATATCAAGTTTTGTCTATTCACTTATTAAGTTATCAAAAACTTGCGGTCTTGACGTCGCCTGTTATACATGTAACACGCCACGTACACATGAAACGAAGAAATAATCTTTGAATCCGGGCCAGAAATTCATAAGATAAGCGCTTTCAAAGAAACAAATTCTTCATCTTTATACCATAAGCAAAGTTAATATATTACTAATTACATAGAATTATCAATTTAAATTTTTTACCTCCCGGTAAAACGCGCAGGCGTGTAACTATACAAAACTGGTACCTATCCATATTAAAAGAATCTTTATATATTACTAGCTGACCCGGTAAACGCTGTTCTGCGTTACTCGTATCATTTATGGTTATTATGAAAAATAGATGTTGGCCGATTCTCAGACTTACCCGATATGCACACAAAATTTCATGAGAATCGGTCCAACCGTTTAGGAGTATGGTAACTAACATTGTGACACATTTGATGTATATACAGATATCGATATTATGCTGTATACAATAAACAACAAACATACTTTTGTTTATATCATGTCGTGTATGACAATCAAAATAATATTTAAAATCAGTCCAGGAACTTCAGAGCTAATTTACAAATAAAAAGTTATGTATGTATAAATAGCTGTAACCCGCGGCGTCACCTGCGTGGTACCCAGCTAAAAGGTAGCCTACGTGATAATCCAGACTATAATCTATCTCTGTAGAAAATTTCATACAGATACAATGAGCTGTTTTCGCGAGAGAGTAACAAAAATCCATATATAAATCCATACTTTCGCATTTATAGTAGTAGGACTAGTACTCTGCTCCAAATATAGATCGAAGTGCAGAGGCTCAACCCCTGAGAATTAAATAATAAATACGTACAATGGGGCTGACATAAACAGTAGTTTAAAAGCCCTCTAAATAAATGATTAAAAAAAAAAAATACGTACAGAGGCACACAAAATAAAACAAAACAAATTGTTCAAAATACTTTATTCTCAACAACATTACGTATAAAACATTCTCACTGCGTCTATGTTAATTACAATGCACTAAAACCTATTAAATCATAAAATTGGACTTTCAAATGTACACGAGTACTTTCTATGCGTAAATTCATTCTTTTATTTACACTTAATTCGTTCTTATTCAATTCCTATAACATCATAACTAACTTATTATAACGTGATTATATCAAGCGGTGAATTGACTTTTCCATATTTTCCGTCTTTTTAGATTTTTTTTATTATTTTTCAAACTAAACTTTTATGGATGCGGCGTTTTTGTAAATCTATGTCGCTTATTAAAAAAAAAAACGAAACGGCAAACGAAAGGTTAAAAACATAAGTCGATAGTTCTTTACATTTATAACTACAGCAGAAATGTTTCCGTTAACTTTTTGTAAATAACGTCACTACAATGAGAAAACCAGTTCTAGTGACGTTTTAACAAGTCTTAACATAACTATACAACAAAGTAAATATACAATTTTTTAGCTAGAGAGTATTCATAAGCATAACATAATTCTAGAACAGCCAAAACATAATTTTTTATATCTTTTTTCTTTACATTTTATCCTACGAAGCTCGATTTCAGTGGCAATACCAATATGCAGACATAAACTTATCAATGACAAAGTTTTCGCATCACAAGAGGGCGCTGTAATAAATTTTCAATTTGTGCGTATCGAAGGGAATATTTAAAATTGGAAGAGGAGGAAGCTGCCAGAATTAAGTTTATAATCTGTCAGAATTAAATGCTAGAAACCGCGCCAATAGAGAACGAATTTAAAAAGCGTTGGTTGATGCTCTCGCAATCGTCTCATTCGCACTTTATGCCGCCTAAATTTCGTTCTTATTGGCGCAGATAATAAATGTAACTAAAATGATACACTTAACGAAAAAATAAATATGATCACAACGAAAAAATCGTTCGTAGCATTGACTAGGTTATAGTTACCTAAAACAGACCTAAGTGCTTAAATTAAACTTTTGTCAAATCATTTTAGCGTTAAAGGGTCAACTTAAGGGCTCAATTGAATAAAGTATTGATGTATGTTCATTAAAAGACGCGCGAAAAGCAAAAGCTATTATGTTAGCTCATCTCAATTAAACTAACATGTTGGGAAATTTCATAGAAAATTTATTTCCTAACTTCATAATTATCTTGGTACCATGATAAAATTTTTTTAAATATCATGACAGCCCATTGTATGAGCATCACTGTTTTATCAATCAATTCTCAATATAAAAAGTTGATTAAATCAATTCCGTTTAATTTCTACTAAATATTAAAATAGCGTTATGAGGCGTGCGGATTTTTCAATCTGCATGATTAGTTGCTGCTTTGTCACTCAAATATAATCCATTGACTCAATTAGACAAGTAACTTCGAAATTGAATTTTATATACATATAGTTAAAAATTAAATTCCATTCCCAAATTTATTGAAAGCGTTTAAAAGTATCGGTTTATAATTCTCAGTGTATTTCGTAGACGAAATGTTTACTTGAAAAAATGTCAATGATACATAACTGTCTAATGCCATTTTTAACGGCACGAACTATATTGTACTACTAATTAATTATCAGTCGCTATAGGAACAGAAAATTTGGCACGGGCAATAATCGGAAGCATATTGTTAAAACTGCTTAGCATTAATTAAAAGCGATCGATTTGTAAATAGCTTCACAAATATAAACAATTTTCTTTTTGCCTACAGTACAGTCCGCAAAAAAACCTAATAAGTCTTGATTTTTTTTTTAGTTTTATATCTAGTCTAGTGCAGTAAAGCTAGAAAAATGAATTTATGTAAAATAATATGATCAGTTAAAAATTTAGATCGATTTTCAACCATAGATTAAAATATACATATATGATAGATTCAGGCAAAATAAACATGAAATACATACATACTACTTAAAATTGAACATTTTCTTTAATTTTAATATAAAACGTAATTAGCTCATTGAAGTTGGCTGTCAGAATTTGCTTAAAGACGATGGTAACATTACATCTGTAAGATTTTAGAAAAAAACATCGATTTACAACGAGTGATGGATGGATTTTATACATATAATTTGCAAATTATATTTACAAAGCGTATTCCGTTTAAAATATATGCATTTTAAATTACAAGCCTCTTTTATAATTAAGACAGATCGGCGATTTGGTTAAATGACTGTCGAATGACCATCATCGTCTCACAAACTGTCTCGTATCTTGCGAAACTTTATTATATACAAACGCATGTACTTTAGACATAAGAGGTAGTGTCAATGAAAGCTAAACGAAACTATATATTTACAACAAAAACAAAAAAAAACAATTACACAGTCGAAAGAAAAATGTACTACAATTCATCTAAGTAGGTACATCGTGAGCAAAATAAAAACAATGTCTTTTCAATTGCACAACGCGGGGGAAAAAGCGCGCGAACTGACAGAACAGCTATTTAATTTCCCACGTCACTTTGACGTGACGGCTTGACTTATCAAATTTGACACGTCACTGGTATTTTTGTATTTGTTTCGAAAATTCGACACTTTACAAACGTGGCTATTGGAACTGTCAGATCGACGGATAAACGTAAAACGAGCGCGAAAGTGGCACATTTCGAATTTCGAATTTGGCGTTCCATGTGAGCTGTCAAATTTTACATATCAGAACGTCATCAGAAGCTGGGACATCGCGTTCGCGGCAAACTTCAGAACGGAAACGGACGTGTGCAGCAATCGTCAAGCGCTGTCTTCCGGCCGCTTGTCGCCTTTGCGTTTGTTCAATTTCTTTTTTATATCAAGCAACATTTGCTCGAAGGACATGTCGTCGTTGCGCCGCGGCGGGATCGCGGCTTGCCCGTGGAAGGCGCTCTCCGTGTACTTCGCTTCGAGACCATCTGTTTTTAAAAAGGTATTGTATGCGTTAATTGATGATTTGATAATGAAATAATAATAACACACTAATTTATACATTTCAATAGTTTGAGACACATAAAAAAGGTATTGTATGCGTTAATTGATGATTTGATAATGAAATAATAATAACACACTAATTTATACATTTCAATAGTTTGAGACACATAAAAAAAAAAGTATGATCGTGACCATTTATGGGAACCATGACGATTTTGCAACGGCAGCTCGAAAAATAATCAACCACACATTAGCAATACCATAAAACACTGAAAATGGTACACACGAGGCAACGACACGACGATTACATTACGAATCGATATCCCAATAAATAACACAATAAAATCACCCAAATCTGCGTAGCTCTGCCTGCAGAAGGCGCGTCGGCCGCCGAAGCCGACGTCGTACTGCGGGAACGACGCCGCCGCCTCCACCGCGGACCACGCGTCGCGCGGCCGCTGGTACGTCACGAAACCGTAGCGGGTACTAACCGAGAATAAAAAAAAAAACTATATTATTATTATTTTTAACAAAGCACTAATTGTCCTTCTGAGATATAGGTAAATTTAATTAATTACAAATTTAAAGAAACAAAAAGCAATATTAAGAAATGAAAACACAAAGAAATTAATTCCGACCGTCAATAAAAACTCGATACATATAATCATTAATATGATACATTAAAAAAATTATCACCACTTGTTCCACTCACCCATCCTCCTTACTGTGCAGCCTAACCTCTGTGACCGGGCCGAATTTCGAGAATTGACTCCGCAACGACGACTTCGTTATGTCCTGCTCTAACCTTCCCACGAACACTATCCGTCTCTCTTCCACTGGCGTGTTGCTCTCCCTGGAAGGCAATGACGTTATTATTATATTTTTGCTTGTTAATTAAATTTGAGCAAACTTCCGTGTTTGTTTGTGAAATGTACAGTGAAACCTGGTTAAGTGAGACATCAAGGGACCTGCAATGTCGTTTCACTTATAGAGGTATTCCACTTACCCAGTGTCTCAGATATACAGGTATAAATAAATATCTGTCTCATTTACAGAGGGTTCCATTAATAGAGGTCTCTTCGCGTGTCTTCCCACTTTCATA
This sequence comes from Zerene cesonia, assembly GCF_012273895.1. Classification (NCBI taxonomy): domain Eukaryota; kingdom Metazoa; phylum Arthropoda; class Insecta; order Lepidoptera; family Pieridae; genus Zerene; species Zerene cesonia. Next base: position 1,370,390 of record NC_052130.1, on the reverse strand, counting down.
AACGGATATTAACTTCAGTTTTTCACGTAATGATAACGATTGTAGCTTTCGTTTTGACATTTTTCAAATAAACATTTGTATGATAGTAAAGCGAAACTAAAACTGAAGGTAATTGAAGGTCAAAATTTGTACTTACGTACTTGGAATTGCGTGTGGAATTTGTGGGTAGAATAAGAATGAGTAAACAAACAATGTTATCTCAGTTACAGAGGTTTATGCATATAAAATTTACTCGCTGTCTCAATTATAGAGGTAACTATGATGATAAATCGAAAGAACAAATCCCAGATATAGAGGTTTACCGCGTCCCACTAACAGAGGTAATTCAGTGCCAAAGTGTTGGGACCTCAGCATGAGTTCCAGTTACGGAGGTTTCTCACTTATCCAGGTCCCACTTAACCAAGTTTTACTGTACATATATATAATGGTATATCTCACTTTGACGCAATTAGTTAGTTTCCTTTTGGTTCAAAGCAAAAACAACACGGTATAAAGCAAAGTTGTTTCCCGCGTCTGTCCCTATGTATATATGTATGTATGCTTAGATCTTTAAAACTACACAACGGATTTTGATGGGTAATTTTTTAATAGATAGTAATTCAAGAGGAAGGTGTATGTGTATAATAACATCTATTATATATTTAAGTCCCACTTACCTATCTTCAGAGCTGAACGATTTCCTATATGCCTTCTTCCTGGAATCATTTCTTCTGAAAGCGCTGGAAGATCTTCGAGACTTAGATGACGACGCGCTAGAACTCGACCCTGAAGATGAACTAAAAAGAGAACATATTATTATAGTCATATTAATAATTTATTTTTATTTGTAATTCAATTAACAAACATAATTCTCAATTATATAATAACTTACCGTTATTATTAACCTGTAATAACATACTAATATCAGGCTTTAAAGAAAAAAAAACCGCCTAAAACAATAAATGGTTAATGCCTACGTCGATAACGTGCATTATGATTGGTAAATTTATAATTTACTGTATTGGCCAGTTAGTTACCTATTATATAGGCTGTACTTGCAACTATTTTGCTCAGCAACATAGCAAAATCGACTTTATTATGTTAGAACAACATTCCAAATTCGTAAAGCCGCCACCCAAAACACGCAATTCGTTTAATTTTACCTTGAAGAAGTGGACGTATCGGAACTTTCCGACACGGTTGCTTTTCTTATTGGCGGCGTTAGCGATTTCGTCATTTTCTTTTCGGCAAATTTCTGCGGACTAGGCTTCTTTTTAATTGGGCTCTTAGATTTAGTTTCAGCGTACCTAGATCTTGACCTCGAGCGGTTAGAACGGTAATCTCTGCGGAGGGAGGGCGACCGTCTAGATCTATATGGCGATCTAGACCGTCTTTTTCTTCGGTACGGCGAATCAGAACGTCTATAGCGCCTGAATCTTGTGCGAGATCTTGATCTGGTGCGACTTCTCGAACGTTTCCGCCTGTGGCCGCGAGAGTGCGACCTTGACCTTCTGTATTTAACTTCGTGTTTATCTTTCGAGCGGGAACGCATCTCTTTGACCGGCGATTTCTCACGTTTCACCTCGGTCTTGTGCTTCACAGTTGCTTCCTCTGGTTTGACAGCAATTTGCTTTCTCACTGGGCTTCCATCGCTCGACATTGACATGTCACTGTCGTTCCTCTTACGCGGTGAAATAGACTGCTCTTTGATCTCTTGTTTATCGACAACTTCAACTGTCAGAGGACTGAATTCGACTGTGGAGTCTGTTTGAATATTAATAGCTGCCGATTCTGGCCTCTTTCTATTCTTTTCTAAATGTAAGATAACTTTGTCCTCGCCGTGTTCAGCTTTTTCGTCGTAATCGCGTACAATCGTCGGTTTTACAAATTTGAATTCTTGTTTATGGACTGGCGATTTAGGTTTGTGCTTTTGTTCTACGGTGTTACAATTTTGTATGACTGTGGGAGCTTTTTTCATAACAACATCTTGAATGCTAGCAAAAAGTGAATTGCTTGATATTTTCGTATCGACTTGTTTCCCAACACTTTTTAATGTAGCTGTGATGTCTTTGAATCGTTCTTCATCTATTTTTATATCTGTAACTTTATCTTCAGCGGAGCTTCTTTCATCTTTAACGGGGTCGAAAACGTTATGTTTGAGTACTGTATCAGATTTTCGTATTTTGAAATTAATTATCGCCTTATTCTCCTTTGGAGGAGTATGTGTTTTCTGTGGTTTAATTTCGTGTATTATTTCTGTTTGCTGAAACATATTTTCGTCAGTGTTGGTACCAACACTGACTAAAATAATTTCGTCATAATCTTTTGATGGCGGTTGGATTATTTCATTTGCTATTGGTATCGGTATTATAGGGTCTGTAGACATTCCAACAATCTTCAACATCTCAGCGTCACTGATGAGAGGTTGTAGTTCAAGATTCTCAACTTTCGGTATTTTACTCATAACAATGTCCTCATCTCTCTTCCGCATGGCTTCAGCCTTTTGTTTTTTAGTATTCATTAGGATTTTTCTTGAAGCTTCTCTAATAGGATCGAAAATTTTCTTAGGGCCTTCAGAATTCTCAGAACCCTTAGAATTTGCTTCATCACTGTTAGATTTCTGACTTGTTGCTGCTTTCGTAACTTTATCTAAAATGATGTTGCATGGCATTTCTGGAAATATCGCTTCTGGGCTAACTTGTGCCGAGTTATTGTTTGAGCTTGCGCCACGACGTAACTTATACTCTTGGAGATTTAACTTTTTCTTCTTTTGTGGCTGCTCAGTTTCAACAACATTCAGGGGCTCTGGTGATATTTTACTGTCATCATCATAACTTCTTTTCTCCGACTTCACTGGAATATTCTGAGGCATTTGCATATCTTTTTTATCTGTAAATAAAGCAGCATAGAAATCCTCTGCCTTTGATTCTTCATATTTAATTTTTTCGATGATTTGTTCAGGTTCCACAGTATTTTTCGGTTGTTCTTCTATTCTCGTAGTTGTAACCACATTTTCAATATTAGCTACAGCTGGTTTTTCACTAACACTACCAGATTTATGTTTTTCTATAATTTTTATTTTATGATTGTCCTTAGAATCACAGTTTTTAATTATAACTTCAGACTTATTTTTAATAGTTAACTTAATGCTACTATTTGAATTTTGACTACTTGCAGTATCACTTGCTTTAGAAGCATTTTTCACCATCACAGAACCGTTACTTTTATTATTGACAATATCATTCGAAGCAAAATGCACTGGGTCTACTTCGGTCTTTTTACGATAGTTAATGTTTGAATTTGCTTTGAATGTCTGTTTAGCACTAGTCTTCTTTTTAATGTCACTATCATCTTCACTAGCACGATTGTTCACAACTTTATTTTTCTTAATATCATTGCACTTTTCACTTTCCTCGTCACTACTTTGATGGTAGATTATTCTCTTATCCTTACAGGATCTGTGCCTGGAGCTCAGTATCCTGTTATTACTTGATAGAACTTCAGGTTTTAACAAACTCCGACCACCTTTTATATTCGGAAGACTATGCCTTTTTTTCGTGGAGCAGTAGTCATGGTCAGAATGCACAGGACTTGGGGATCGTCTAATTGTTGAATTAATAGTCGACGGCATCTGTAATAAATTAAAGAAAAAATAACAAGTCCCTTTACGTTTTTAAAAGTAACTTGCTATGTAGGTGATACTTACCAAAATTTGCCTCATCTTATTTTTGTTCAATTGGACTCCTGCATCCTGTAAGCGCATGCCATTTGTTAAACTGGTGGAAACTTTAACTTTTTGATCATTCACATTTACAACTGGGTTCTTGGTCTTAGTATTCAACTTCTCAGTTGCTTCAAATTGTTCAAGTAGCGAATTTAAATTATTCGCCTCTAGAACTGGTATGACGGTTTCATTGCACGATTCTATGTCTACAAAATCATCTTCCGGTTTCACGTCTTTTTCCTTTTTGAAACTCGTCTTTTCTATACAAAAGTCGAGTACTCTCGGAGGTTTCGTCGTAATGGCTTTCGGGGGTATAGCCGGTTTTAAAACAGGTGATTGTTCAATACTGCTTATTATTGATTCAATGGGCCTATCTATTTCCATATCTTGAGGGGACAAATCATCTTCCTCTTTAACAGCAATAGCAGTTGATGTTGGTTTTGCACTGTTTGGTGTTATAAGGAAACTATTCACATCTTCCTCTGTTAGTGCTCTAGGAATATCATCACTCTTTGTACTGTTGTGTGATTTGTCCTTATCATTCTCAAAGGACAAGTCTGACAAATCAAGATTCAAATCCTCAAAGCTTAAGCAAGTCTTAGCATCTATATCTAGACAGATGTTGTGCATCGGGGAGTGTGGCACAGAGCATGACCTTTGTACACTTTTCAATTTATTATAAGGTATGTCTTCTAATAAATATCTCTTCAGGTCTTCAATATTGGGCAGTACTTCTAAATCAGCCTCATTAAGAGGGACTTCTGGTTCCAATTCTTCCGTATCAACTTGAATATCTTTAACAGATTCAATTATTTGTGGAACAATCTCTTCCACAACTTTTTTTTCATTTGTTTCTGTAAAAAATTCCTCCACATTAGGGACCACTTTTGCTATCCGAAAATCAGGATCCTCTGGTATCTTCGTAGGTATTAACAAATCATCCACAATAGCTGGTATTGTGGGTTCTTTGACATTTTTAATGAAATACTCATCAACATCTAGAACAACAGGCTCATCTTTTACTTCCAGTATATCCTTATCTTTATCTTTGTTTTCTTTTATAAAATACTCGTCGACATTTGAAACTACTGGTGTATCTAAATTTATGCCTAAATTGTCTGGACATATACTGCCCTCTGAGTTCTGACGGTATCTATAAAGATTGTCAGCTTGAGGATAGTTTGGTTTATCTTCTATATTTATATATTCTCCATCATCTATGGTATCGTCATTTGCATTTTCATATTGTTCCTCTTGATCTTCCTCATCTGAGGAGCATTCTAGATCTAAGTCGGGATCAACTGCAAAAACTTGAATGACATCATAGTCTGCACCCTCTACCAGTGAGTTATCCTCCATCGAGTCAGCTTCCACCTCATGATCGGAGGAGTCCAGAGTCTTTTCATCAATTGATATTTCCTGTACATCTATATTTTCATCTTCATCTATACTTGAATCATGATTTTGTGTTATGTTTATCTGAAAATTTATTACATTTTTACCAATTTGCATATCCACTAAAAATATTCAACATGTAGGTATTCAACTCTAGGTAATATTTTTATTAAAAATCAGAATAGATGTAAAAGCTCCCTTACCTTTTGATTTTGACTCCATAAATTGTTATCTTGAGGGTCCCAATATTCACCCTCATTGCTTTCCTCTTCATATTGGCTCGACGCTTGCTCCTGTGAATACTCTGGACTATTTTGGTTACAACTACCCTCAGATGACAGTGATTCACTCATTGAACGCATTATTTTATGACCGATAGTTCTATAACGAGCTTGATGATACATATTCAAAATATGCGACTCCATATCTGAAAATTAACAATGTTTTAGGTGTATTAATAATTTTAAATAAGTAATAATTTTAAGTTAGCTTTAAGGTGGCAGATTTTTGACAATTTACATGCCGATTGAATTTTTATTGATAATAAAACACCAAATCTAAACAACAATTTAATGATTAAATATGCACAGAAATAATTTGATGGTCTATTTTAGATGAGGAAATTTACAACACATTATAAAAAAGCCAAATAATTTTAACATTTTCCATAATTATTTCTAAAACTGGTTGAACATAAATAGTTAAATAAACAAGTCATACAAATGACATTGTCATTCCTAACACTTCAAAATCAGCTGACAAAATATAAAAAAAATTTGAAAAGAACAAAAAAAAATTTAAGCATTGTAATTTGTATATTCCATCATTTTATCAAAAGTGATCAACAGTATTTTGTATTCAAGTTAAAGAATTAAAAGGTAATAATGATTATTAAATATTTACTTATTTATATACTTATAAGTATAGATATTTGAAAATAGTGTTTTTAGTATGAAACAAATGATATTAGTTATTAAAATGCAAATTATTCAATGAGAAATAAATATTTATCATACAACATAATTGGACAAACATATTCTGCATTGTGTAGGTCATGGTGCAATCTGCTCTTGTTTACATACAGAAAAAATATTGTAATAAGAATTCTTTATTTGATCTGTACTGCGTCAAATATAATTTTATTTATCACATTTTTACTTAAAAGATAAGTTCAGATCACACAACTGTTTATATACACCTATATAAACCTATACATTCTGTTATTAAACTGACTCCTTGGCACAGTGGTTAATGCGTAGCGTAGAACCGAGGAGTCATAGGTTCAATTCCCAGTGGGGACACACAAAATAAAGTCTCGGTCTGGTAAGACACAGAAGGCTGATCACCTACTTGTCCGTAAAGAAATTCGATCAGTGAAACAGATGCCCCATACCCCACTAGGGGACACGGGACTTCACTTTTCTGTCATTTAGTTCAGCTGTCAGCAAAAGTAACAAATGATGTATGAAAATATAAAAATAATTAAATAGGCTATCAGTTGTATTATTAGCCAGTGGTAGAAGCAGCTATTTAACACTGGTCAATATTTTGAATATACACTTTCAGAGAAACTATTGGCAAGAGATGTCTAAACCTTTTTGACGTTTTATGCTTTTAAGCATGAAATTGTGCAATTGTAGCTTTTCTTGGAAAAAACCATTTTGTGCAACTAACTTTTTAGACATTTGTAGCCTAATCCAATGGTAAAAGAACACTTAATTTGGTCCAGTAGTTCCTGATATTATTCATCTAAACAATCTCTTAAGCATCATATCATTATGGGTATAGATGTTTATGAATTTCTAAAGAAACCCTTTGTATATAATTTTATACTATGGTGTGACTATATAGTAAGTGTCAACTAGAAGAGCACTTCTTTAACATTGACTGACATTAACCTTTATCACAATAGCATATTCAATATATACAAAGATACTCCCTTACAAAAGAACTACTTTCATATGTAATAACAATGATAACAACATACTAAACCTTAAATATATTAATATGTATCTTTGTTAAAAATACAACGGCCATTTAACATTCAAAACTCATCTACACATCCGCTAATGATATTTTAATATAACATACAAAATACATAAAAATTGTTTATGAGTACATACATTGAAATAGCTCATTTCAGACTTGAACAATACATGAACACAAACTTTTATGTTTTATAATAATAAAATGCAGTTATCAGTGCTCAGTTTCATCACGATACTGTCAGTATCAGATAGGAGTTAAAATTTAACTGTCAAAATGTGAAAACAACCTAAAAGTCATGTGATCACAATGCATTTAAGACCTAAAGTCGTGACCGCGGGGTCTAAAACCTTTTTATTACTCCAGCTTTCGATACAGATAACGGTGATTTCGACCAGTGCAAAAAACCGCAGCAAAAAATAACACCGCAACGATTGAAAGGTTAGGTCCCTTGACCGTTGCCTTTTAAAATAACAACTATGCACCAAACTCACATGAATAACACTTATTCTGCACGTTAAAGGGTTTCATAACATTAATTTACTTAAATTAGAAATATTATGTAAAGAAAAATAAACAATGATATCGTGACACAAAATGCGCGCAATCCTAACCTTGATAACGAAAATGGTTGATATAAGTTTCTAGTTCAAGGTCCCGTGAAAATCGGAAAAGTCACATGAAGGCGTTACACAAACAAATCTGTAATATCATTGCAACCCGACCAGAAATCTATTTTAAGAAAACAACAGACGAAAAAAGCACTAACCTTAACAACCTCAAGTGACGGCTTTATCCATGTAATATTTTTATGGGTAATTTGCCGCTGTATGCACATTAAACACCGTCAGTAGCACACTCAAGAATCTTTTTAGCACTTTTAATCACAGCACAATCCACTAATTCTTAATTTTTTCCTAAAAAATTAACACTTTTCACGAAACATCACATGCTACAAACTTCACGCACGACAGCAAATTCCAATTTCTAATGTTGCCATTTCATAACGAAGCCTAATTGTCAATAATGCGTCAAAGCTCTGCACTAAAATTGATTAAACAATACTTTCATAACAAATTGGATATTAAATTGAATACTCCATGGTTTAGATTCCTTATTTATTTCACAATTTTAACACGTAAAAACTTAACGATCTAATTTTGTTTGCATCGCGCTTATATAAATTTGACATTTCAGTAACAATGTGCAAACAGCATAGGTGGCTGCGTCCACATGTGCACCACACATTAAACACATCACAATTTTCACATTGACTTTTGACTCAGATAACAATTTGAACAATACCTACATCAGTAGTTAATAGTAAAAAACAAAGAAAACGTTACGTTGTAAAGAAAACGACAAAAAAGTCACAATTACTAGTTTCGCCGAAGAATTCTTCGCTCTTTATTAAACCGACTTTGGAATAAATTTGAAATTGAAACATATTTGCTGAAATTGAAACACACTGATATTTCCACCTCTTTTCCGACTAGTTACTGTTATTATTTACTAAACGGTAGCCCTAATTAAAATAAACAAACCAGGGTATTTATGTCGTGCATTTACGTATCATTTTAAGTTTGTTAAAATGTGTGGGTTTGTAACTCTTTCACGCAAAAACCATAGACCGCATATTGATGATATTAAGAAGTGTTGAAGCTTATTTACCAAAATTGCACACAAGCTATAGAATACTTGCTTTCGTTCACGGTTTCCTGCGGGTGAAACGTGAGGCACGGCTCATAAAACTCACTCGTCGTCATGCATGGATATTTTAAATCTCCTTGTGTTGTTTAATACTCACATACGTTAGGACGCGTTTATCCTGTTGTTTTATAGCAGGCGTTACAATTGTTGCATTAAATCGTATTTCCAATTTAACTCACACTTTGTATATGCACTACACAGCACTGTAAGCATTATCATTTATCACAATCCAAGGTTCAATGTATAATATAAAAAATCCTTCTAATGTTTTACCTACCTAGTTACTAAGTACAGGTAGACCAAGAAAATCCAAAAAAAACTATGGAGATAGTTACACGTTCAAGTTTAGAATAAGACTGATTACCTAAAACATTTGAAAAAAGGTTTAGGTGATCATTTGTTTCTTATAAATAAATCACTTCATTGAAACAATAGGTAAATTTCTACCTGCCTGTGTACGTTCTTAGAAAAACAGATGTTTGTGACTCAAACTTCGGCAACTTATAAAGGAAATGTTTTTTTAATGTTATCTGCAAACGCCAATTACGATGGTTACATGTAGGAGTTAAGACGTAATATTTGCGGATTAAATGAATAAGATATTAACGAAACCATTGTAGTTATTTGTTTCTACTTAGAATGAAAGAATGACGGAAAGAATGTGGCATATAAATCCTTCTTTATTTGATTTATTGTGTAATTAATAGTCTAATCTAATATATAAAATTCTCGTGTCACAGTTTTCGTTGCCATACTCCTCCGAAACGGCTTGACCGATTTTGATGAAATATTTTGTGCTTATCCGGTATCTATGAGAATCGGCCAACATCTATTTTTCATACCCTTAAATGATAAGAGCAAGGCAGAACAGCGTATGCCGGGTGCAGCTGGTTATGTATATAATTATACGCAAGTTATGAAATATATGTTTTTATTCTTAGCTAGTTGACCCCCAACGTAACCTACCACAGAATTATGTTATCTGTGGTAGTAACTATTGTTAATTTAGCCCTTCTTCAAACAATGCGGAACCATTTAACTTTTATTCTTATATTTATTACTATGCACTTTTCGTATAGTTACATAAGCTCTCGTTTAATACATTTAATAAAATTTTCATCATTATTTGTACATCTACATTTTTGATTACTCATTCACGGTTTCTTTACCTGAACCAAATCGTTCTTATCTCTCTAATCCTCTTTAAAACTCCGTATGAAGAAACAAGCAAAATAAAGTAAAATAATAAATTTACCTTATACCATACACTTGTTTACCTAAATAGATATTAAAAGTGTCGCTTTCATGGATAGAAAGGCAACGCCTCTTAGTAAATATATTTTGTTTAACAACAATGATGAATCAAACTCTTTGTTGTGATGTTTAGATCTTTGAAACTGTACAACGGATTTTGATGGGAGTTTTTTTTAATAGATAGAGTGATTCAAGAGGAAGGTTTATATGTTTACTAACATCTATTAAACTACTCCGAATATAAGCACATGTTGATAAGGTCTCGCTCGCCAAGTGTGGTCAAAAAAAATTAACAGTTGTAATACATTTCACATTTTTAATATAGCACCAGCTATCGGGATTTATAAATTTTGGTGGTATTCAATTCTCTCCTCTCCATTCTCGTATTTTCTCAGGGGAATGATGTTTTCCCGCCATAAAATGTCGCTCTTAAAAAAAACAAATATACAAATCCGTTTCTCAGATGTCGCCAAGCAGCGCTGACACGTTGGCAATAATAAGGGAAGAGCAGGTGACACCAGCCGACTCCAACATCATGCATCAGGACAAAACTGATGATGCACAGGATTTGGTGGACGCATGTCCGTGCAAAGGTAATAACTTATTTAAAGGAAGGATGTAGTATTGGTTTATACTATGTGAACATAACAATATAGGCACTATTAAAAATATCACATATTATTTGTAACATAATATATATATATGTTACATATAATATGTAATATTTTTCTTAACATTGTTAATTTGTCTTTAAAAATAAAGTGTTGTGAAACTTTTAATCTTACGTTCTTTTAAAAAGAAGTCTTATATTTAAAGTTAAAGTATCCAATTTTCTATTTTTACAAAATAAGCGCATGGCAACCTAAATAGTCTAAAAGTCCCGAACTGTGAGTCACATAATAGTGTATGCAGTTCGGGCACCTACCTCCCATGTCTCACCCCTTGCCCCCCTGCACGATGACCTATGTTAGTGTAATACGACTCTGAACATATAATAAATATAATATGCATATAATGCATTACTTACAGGTCGGATAATTCATGACCTTGAGGAGAAACATCATAAAGAAATACAGAAGCTACTAAAAGAAAAGGAGGAAGCGCTAACAGCCGACTTTCAAGAACGTATGGAGAAGGAAATAAAGCTATTGAAAGAGAGATTTGACTATATCTTACAGTAAGCAATAACTAATGTGTCTTGATACAAAATTGTATATATTAAACTACTTAGTTTTATAAAGCTAATGTGATGCTTTAAAAATAGAAATAAAATTCGATATTCGAATTAGACTTTTAGTGTCGATTTCTCAGTCGCCAACATTGCACGCCTAGTAAATAAGCATATAATAAGCGAAGCGTTGAGGTTGTGCTCTATACTCGACAAATCGAAAAAGGCAGTTTTCCACAACTTAAATTGAGTTATTATCACTGAAAATTCTCTTAAAAGGATATTATAAATGCAGGTCAATTAATAAAAATAATGTGTTAAATACATAAAATGTAATTTGACAACAATTTTAACTGGACTGGCGATTTTGAACGGTTGAAATTCAAAATTTAAATTTGAATCGTTTGTACTCGGTCAGTATATTTAAGTAATTATATATACACAGGAATGAACAAATACGTACATCCCATATGATGCGAGAAGCACACAGGGAGAGAAAGGAAAAAATATCAGCTCTTCAAACTCAGTTGGAGTGTAAGAACTTGGCCGGTCTGATGTTTGTCATGTGCTCTGAAAGGAGGAAGAGCAAATTGGAGAAGTTGAGAATAGTCGAGGGTAAAACTTTATAGCTATCATTACTAATAACTATGAATAGGTGTATATAGGTGTAGCCATCCGGCAGCGTCTTTGCCCGTTTGTCATCATCAGCCCATATATGTTCCCACTGCTGGGACACAGGCCTCCTATGAGGGTTCAGACCATAATCCACCACGCTGGCCAAGTGCGGGTTGGCAGATGTCACATGCCGTCGAACTTTTAATTCTTGGACATGCCGGTTTCCTCACGATGTTTTCCTTCACCGTTTAAGCAGTGGTGATGTTATCTACATGCGCAGATAAATTGAAAAATCAATTATTATTTCCTGCGCGCTCGCCCGGTCTCGAACCCCGACTTATCGATTTTGAAGTCCGAGGTCCTCACCACTGAGCCACCACTGCTTGCCCGTTTAGTCAAAGTAAAATAGCATCTCGGGGTTTACCGACAAAGTTCTTGATCCCGTGGAATATTTTAAACAGAAACTATCCTATGTCCTTTCTTCGAGTTCAAACGACCTTTCATCCAAAACCACTCAACAGGTTAAAAGGTTTTGAAGAGAGAGACAGAGGTACTTTCTCATTTATAATTTCTATAGACATTTAACAGATATTTCCAAAAAATACATTTTTCACATCAATTACCGAAATAAGATCAATCGCGTAATTCATACATATATTATTAATTTTAATCTGTTTAGATTACACGAGGTACATAAACACCTTGCAACATATTCTGTCCGAGAGTCAGGATTTAATTCTAAACCTATCTAGAGGGTATAAAACTGCCGCTAGAGTAGACCACGAATGGAAAACTAAGATGAACAAAGTTATACAAGAGGTGAGTTTTTTTAAGGGCAATACGAGAATTAATGCTCGCACACACACATTTATACAATAGACGGTCTCACAGTATACAGAGCACGCACACATGCGTATGTATTATCGCTTTGAATTAAGGATGCGCGATTATTAAATATCAATTGATTGTTCTTAAAAAATAAGTCTTTGTTAAAATATTTTCTTGCTTGAAGAACAATTTTACAAAAAAAATGGTTTTTAATATATGATATAGTTTAATGAAAAAAATTGTCTATAATAAAATGTTGTTAATTTATTCATCGGTTTCCAATATTTTATATATTGAAATATATTTTATATGCATTAGTTCCAAAACTTTGTATACCATTACGCTGGTGGGACTCCCGAGACGAACCAGTATTTTTTCGATCTACCTTCATTGATGCGAACAAAAGCTCCAATTAAAGATGATCCTAAAGAGGATCCGTGTGAAACTGAAGAAAATAATGAAGAAGGTCAGTTTAAAATATATAATAAATAAATGTCTCTATTGTGGAAATTATTCGAATATTCATTGAAATGTTAAATTAAGCTATGTCTGTCTTTATGGCCGCACTGAATGTAGCCATCCCGTCCCGCTGGTACCTGTGTGCCTGTATGTCTCTCCGTCCGTCAATCACGCTGAAACTACTGAACAGATTTTGTTAAAATTTGGTATATACTGTATAAATAAATAAATGCTCCCTTGGGATAAAACAGGAATCTTGATATCCGGGTGGAACCGGGACAAGCGTCTAGTACACTATATATATCTGTATGTGATATTTTGTGATCTGCGCAGCGTAATGCAGCTAGGTTCGAGGCCAGTTTTGTATGTAACCGACTCCTTTAGACTCCATTTTGACCCACTTTAAGCAGACAGATTTAATTCAAACTTTGTACACTTATTAAATTTCGTCGACAATAACTACAATATATTATGAGTTCATCTTATTATCTTGATAAAGATCGATAGGATTAAATAATTTCCTTATGTATACTCTGTATAAGAGCAACTGTGACATTTAAATTGATTCTATCATTATTTAATTTTTTTAAACTAGCTATGTGTAACATTCATCATAATGATTTAAAAATCGAACATTAGAATCAGATGGGGCTCAAGAACAAAATTGGTGGGAAATGCTCGATGGGGACAACCCACCGTTTATAATATTTGGTGATATGGCTGAGTTCCAGCCACCACAGAGGAGGGAAGTTTTGAAGAATGTAAAGGCCGTTAAAACTGCACCACCTAAATGGAAAGACTATGGTAAGTGGAATAATATATTAACTATATATTATAATATATGCATATTAAATAAATGATATGTTATTATTATAATCTCTGGAACTACTGGTTCGAATTGAAAAATTCAATTGGATTGTCTATTTATCGAAAAGAGTATTAGGAGTTATGAGACTACTGTATGATAAATAAGAGTTATTTGTGCGAATAAATTTTTTTCTTATTTCTTAAAATCCTTGGTTCCCGCCCGAAAGATCTTTTTAATTTGCTCTTGTCCAATAATGGAGTTGATGAAAAAACGATGTAAATAGTCTTATATTTTACAATAACAATAGATAAATGTCCAGAAAAATCGCTGTTTTATAAAGACATGTTTGTTTTGAGACTCAATTTTGATTACATTTCACATTTTGGAGGAGGTTTAATTTGTGTTTTATAAAAGGGCTTCATTTCATATATTTACGTCAGTATTCAGCGACATGTTCCTGCATTCGAACTGTTTGCATCTCGATACAATCAAAGACGAATATCTGAAGTATCAACCAACTGGTGCTAAGTGGGAGTGTCAGAATGTACAGACGGAGAGACAATCATTCAAATTTAGCGTAAGTTGTATTATTAACTTAGTCATTAATATTCCAATAGAATTTATTTCGTATACCACCAAATTTTGAGAACTTTTTTTCCCTTAGTTTAAGGTATATCAAAATATTTTTTGTCACTTTTATTTAAATTGTTGTGCGTAATATATACTTGTGACTATGAAAAATACGGGATAACATGGCGTCTTAAAGCAGTACTAATTCCATTGTGTGGAAGTATTGGCGCAAGATTACTCATATACCTGTAGAAATAGAATGAAATATTCAACAAAAGATTTTTTTATTTATTTGTTTTTTGTGCAATCATATGATTATGATAAAAACTATATACGCACTATATGGTCTGTTTTGTAATTTAACTCATTACGAGTAAATCACAATTAGGTCTATCAAAAGCCCATAAATAGGTAATTAATTCTTACATTTAAGAGGATTTTTTAAACAAACAAATGATCTTCATACTCTGCCGATCACTACTCACACATTCAAAACTAAAAATTGTTAGTAGTATAGTTTGTATAATAATTGTTTTATGTATAAAGTATTTTATCAGTCAGATACAAGTCACCATCGACCCAACGCCAGTGTAGACGTGAGAGGTACTATGGGTTCCATATTAAAAATTATGTAAGTTACTAACAATTCTTTGATTATTGTATTTTTATCTGTGATAAAAAATATACTTATAAAGAAGTTACATACATTTGGCGAATCATTTTTGATGTGAAACATCTAGCCGCACGTAAAACCGATTTCTGGCGTGGCGACGCATGCCGTGGCGACGCATGCCGTGGCGACGCATCGCCACTCTATACGAATTAAGTAGTCACGATTTGAAATAAATTCGTAAATTTTTGTATTTAGTGAAAATAAATGTTTATTCAATAAATAGTCAAAGTTATCTGGAAAATCGTAATATTTTATTTTATCATTATGACATATTTTGTTTCTATCACAATATGTTCTTTTCTGCATATTACTTTTACAAAATAATGTCGATGTTTCACATCTGCCAGGCGTCCCGTGACGGCTCACATTTTTTTTGTAGAATAATGGGATTCAAACTGTTTTCTGTATTTTAGCACTTCAAGTGTGCTACCTCAGGCTTTAACGAAAGCTACATTACTTGGCGCCAGGGACTCTATGGAAATTGCTTCTACTACGAGACTGGTATGATAATATAAGTCATCCATATATTTTAGACTAACGTCTCATTAGCTTTTTGCCTGCGGCTTCGCCCGCGTGGAATTTGCTTACTCCATATGCGGTTATTTCCAAGTTCAGTTCTATATTCATACCAGATTTCATCAAAATCGGTTCATTGGTTTGAGCGTGAAAGCGTAACAGACAGACAGACAGACAGAGTTACTTTCGCATTTATAATATTAATAGTAGTGATTAATTTCCAATAGAATCTGAAATAAAAATTAAATCTGAAAATGGGCAAACATCTCTTTTTAATATCCCTAAATGATAAGAGTAAGACAGAATAGCGTTTGCCGGGCCAGCTAGTATTATATATATCCATAATCACTACACAGTACAAAACAATCCCTTTCTCTGTCCCTATGTATGCTTAAATCTTTAAAAATACGCAACAGATTTTGATGGGTTTATTTTAATGGATAGAGGGATTCAAGAGGAAGGTTTATATGTACAATAACATCTATTAAACTACTCCGAATTAACGCGTGCGAGACCGCGGATAAAAGCTAGTTTAATAATAAAACATGCTAAGTTGATAATTTAATACAATTTTCAGCGAGAAAGGCACAGACAGTCAGCCGAACCTGCAAAAGTTGTCTTGAATGTGGGAAAAAGAATAGTAAGTTATCGTTTTCAATAGTTCTATAATTCATTTATTACAGTCGTAGGTACTCTAATATAACACAGTAGGTTTGAAGAGCATTTTTCAATGTAAGAATAGACAACAAATTACAATCATCAGTAACTTGCAACGTACAAACATACAGTTTAAATCTTACCATAAATCAATCAATTATAAGTCCTATAAAACTATAGGACTGCTATGTTTTCAGGATTCGCTTTTTAGTGAATCGCACGAAGAGGACCACGATGAAGAACTACATACGAAGTAATTATTTAATTTTTCTTTCTAAATAAGTAAAATAAAATGTTCGTTAGTAAATGAGAATAAACTCATGACTTGATAACTCCCAACCATACAATAAGTCAAAAAGACCTGAGATAACTCTCAACCATACAATAAGTCAAAAAGACCTGAGATAACTCTCAACCATACAATAAGTCAGAAATAATTATCAGCTCATATATGTCCCACATAAGTTCCTACTGGAGCGAAATTGCCCACGAACCTTCTATGAGAAATTCAGGCCATAATCCAATATGCTGTCAAAGTGCAGGTTGGCAGATGTCGTATCTCGTCGGACTTTTGATTTTTGGACATGCTGGTTCTTTCACAATGTTTACCTTCACCGTTTCGAGGGGTAATGTAAATAGTACACTAATAAAATGAAAAATAAATTTATTTCTTTTGGCCTGGCTTCAAACAAAAGAAACAGAGGCAAAAGTCACAGCTGAACCATTACTGCCTTTATTACATAGCGATAGTTAAATAATGACATGCAAGAATATATCATACTGGGTAATATGTTATAATACATTGCTTATTGACAACAGAGATGCATCTCCTAAAGCAGAGGACGAAGACAATGGTGATGAATCAGTGTCAGCTTTGGGGTAAATTGAGTTTTTAAGTAAAAACTTGCGAATTGATTGTCGTTATTCACATACATACCTTAAACATAGTATGAAGATGAGATCTACATACAGTATTACAACGCATTTGATCTTATAGGTAAAGGTTATAGGTTGTTGCTCTTTAACGCAAAAACTACTGAACCGATTGTAATGAAATTTGGTACGTAGATAGCTGGACAACTGGAATAATATATAGGTAACTTTTTATGCCGATATTCCTAGGGGATACGGACTTACGCGGGTGAAAACGCGGAGCGCAACTAGTAGTCAATAGTATCGTTATAATGAATACAGATACTTGTTATAACGAGAGGACGATTTGTAATCTGTCACAGTAGGAGAAGTTTGTACCATTTATAAAAGTAGAGGAATATCTTTATGTTACGAACAAAATTAGAGTCATAGAGCAAAAGTGTAGGAATACTTTTATGTAACTTAGTAACTTAAAGTTACACTGAGGATATGATTAATCAACCTAAGGCAGAATAAACAGTTAAATACGTGCATTCTCTAATGTTATATTATTATATATTGGGCATTCTAGAAGGCCCACTTTTTGATGTGAATTTTCATAATTTAATTGACAGATAAGCTAAGCCGAAGCTTTTACTATATTTTGTATAAATTATGTTGTTATAACAGGAGCTTACACAATGATAGCATGGATGTGATAGCTAACCATGTGCCTGACAGAGACCACACAATTCATTACGAAAAGGTTAGTTTTTACGTATCATCAGTATTTTCAACTTATCTTTAGATTTAAAATTGTTTACAGCTGTAAATCGGGAATTATTTCTGGTAAACTTCTGCATTGTGCTCGCTATCATTTTGTAAATATTACTAGTACCTAATTGCCAATTTTACTTGATTGATTTAGAAGGTATATAATTATTATACATTGAATCACGCAACTTCGTCTGCTTTTAAAAGCATTTCTTACAATCTTTGCAAGATTTTCTATTAATGTTTCACTCATCCCGATTTTAGCGAGATTATATAGCCATAAATTTTTCTTGGAAAAAAAGTATGGATTATAAGTACCTAAAATTTCCTACCAAGCAAGGATTTATGTAATCCTATAGAATATAAGAAATAACAAATTCCAGACTTGTCCAATGGAAAAATGCCAACGTATGAAGATGGACTCATTCATAAGAACTCTACCGCCATACATGCATGCGAACCCGTTCACGCACTTTGAGCAAACTTTTGACGAATACGAGCCATGCACACCTGGTGAGTACACACACACGCACACACACACTCACACACTCACACACATACATACATACATACAAATATTACAAATGTAGACGTGTGTTTGTCATTCTTTCACATCGCAAGTGAAGGAGTAGTGTATTGCTCTTATGGTATTGTGATTTTTTATTTCGATATAGGCCAACTTATAACCACGGGGGAAATGTTTAATGTCTGATTCCCATAATAATTATTTTTGGACAACTTGACATTACACCTATATACATATACATTAGTAGTATATACATATGTATGTATACAGTACATGTATATATTATCTATATATGCGTTAAAATAAAATTGAGGTGTCTATGGTTTTAAAATTACCGTTTTTCTTTATTTCTCTACTCTACAATATTGCTTTGTTTGCTAAACCAATTTTAGGTCGACTTCACATAAATTATGGATATATCATAATTCTAAAAGTTCCTTATATTTAGCTATATGGGATTCTATTGATTTAAAAGCAATTAATGATAAAACTACTAGTATTAATAAATTATGACTAGTTTCTCGTCCTAACCATATTCTTGCAGAACAACTTGAGATCCTCAAAAAGAGGATTGAAGATAAGACCAAAAAGGAAAAAGTAGATTTCGACATAACTGGAGAAAATCCTCTATCTGATTGGCCCAATCCCATTGATGGGATAGCAATACAGACCTCGGATACATCTCTTTCACTCCCACCATGTACTTGCTGGGAGAGAGACGAAACAGTATCAACCGTTTCAAGCATACAGCATATCTTTAATTGTGAGCATTTTATTGGGTTATCTATACGAAATCTATGAGGAGGAAGGATTTCTTTGTTTATTACGATTTCCTTCAAAAAGCACTTGAATAATCAAACTTTCAATCACCATTAATAGGGACCTTTATCGAATAACATAGGCTAAGCGTTTTCATTCCTAAACAACCCGGGCGAAGCTGGGTCAATCCTGTTTTTAATAAATAATGATTTACCTACCTCACACGTAATTCATAAAGCTAAGTTTAAATTTCAAGCGTTTAACTATATGTTGTACTATGTTATTTTTGTCGTTACCTTGATTTGATGAAGATTTTATATTTTCGAATTAAATATTCATATCTAGATAGATGCATTTAAAATCCGTTAAATAGTCTTTAATTTCACAATCTGAAATATGGTGAATATGGCGTACAATAAAAAACAGAAATACTACAGTAATGTTGTGTTATTGAAATCTCTACAAACACGTTCCTTCAAAATGTATTTCCCACTTATAGAATAACCTTATTACTTTTCAGTGGCGGATTTACTACCAGTTAAAGAGAAGCTTGACCAAATAAACCAAGAGTGCTTTTATCACGATGGCATTGACTTCAACAGATTCGAAGTTATTGGCCAGGGCAGTGACCATAATGTGTAAATTTTCACTATTTCCTACCTTTATAGATATTAATTGTATTTGTAAGATGATTTCAATCGACCACATCAAATCTGTAATCAACCACTACCATCATCCTTTTATTTATTATCATCATCGTCACAACCACGTTTATCTACACTGTTTGAAATAATAAATTCTAATTAAATCTTATGTCGACAGCGAACTTGATGAAACCACCTTCGCCGAAGACCGAGTCGCTCAAATAAGAAAAATTTTGAGACATCACCCCAGCTTATGTGAAATATTTCAAGCCAATATTCGTTAAAATAAAACTAGTGTCGCTTCACTTGTGTATAACTTTATTTCTAAATTGTACATAACAAATTAAACTAATAAAAACGTTATATTATTGACTTAGCTCAAAAAGGTACCCAAAACGGACGAGCATTTTATAATTCGTCAATAATCATTGTTGATTTGCAAAATAATATAAAATCTTAAGATGGATTAGTTAAAACAGTTCATATTTTGAATAAAATTCATTTGACTAATGTCACTTATTTCTTTTTGTATTGTATTTGCTATAGTCATAACATTATTTCCTGATTCGCTATCTATATATTCTTCGTTATCGAGAAAGGCATCAAAGGTTCTCTGATCGATAATTTCTATTTCTTTAAAAACTTCAGATTTCACGTTTTCTATTTTTACTGGTTCTTTTGAAAGTTGCTCAGACGCAACTTCGGTTATACTAGGCTTAGATAAAGATTTAATTAAGTCCACTTTGGGAATTGGAATTTTAGATTCTTCTAGTCTGTATATTTTTATAGGTTCCTCTAATTTGGAAACCTCGTGTTCTTCTGGTTTAACGATTTTTGTAGAGTCTTCTTTCTTCAGATCTTTGAAAAATCCATCTAATTGTGCTTTGGTGGGTCCAATTAACTTTGTTGATTCTTCGTGATTAGCCGTCTTTGTAAAGTCTTCCAGCTTAGGTATCTTACTGGCCGAGTCCGCATTTTTTACGAGCAGTGGTTTATTCGGTGCATTCACAATATCATTGAGTTTTGGAGAAGGTGGTTCTATTTCGAATGGAATGACGAGACTGTTCTGTAACGCCTCTATCTCTTTACGCCTGGATTGCTTTCTCTCTAGCTGCTTTTGCAATTCATCAATCCTTTCTTCCTTCAATTTTATTAAAGTGTCAAGATGGTCTACCTGCAAAATGTACCAAAATTTTAAAGGAGCAAAAACTGTGCAAAAAGATTAAAAGTGTCCCACTTGAATAAATTCTATTGCAATAAAATCTATTGTACGTGTGTGCATACATAACATTTACAATTTTTTATTTATCTATTCCAAAAATAATTTAAAGCTAAAGAGCTATGGCTTTGTTCGCCCCGCTTATTTCTGGAACTACTGGATCCAATTCGAAAAAATTCTTTCACTATTAGATATGTTTGTGTACCAAGAGTGCTATAGGCTACTGTATACGTATCACGGGAGATGCCTGGGCGTCTGCTTGTCCTGCTTCCTACTAATAGTATAAATGCGAAAATTTTTGAGTGAGTGTGAGATTTGCGAGTGTGAGTATATGTATGTATGTATGTTACGTAGGCAACTTTTTATCCTGATATTCTTACGGGATACAGACTTACGCGGGTGAAACGACGAGGGGCAGCTAGTTAGTCTAGTTAATAAACATTGCATACAAATTAATTGTTTACCTTTTGTTTGAGAACTTCAATCGAATCCTTCGTATCCTTCAATTCTTGTTTCAGTGTCATATAAGACTCGTAGCTGACGACCTTCTGTTGTATTGTCTCCAATGTACCGTTCACCCTCGACTTTACGGGGACAATTAACACGTGTTCTGAAAAACATATGTCCTAGTGTCAATATTCATCGACCGCCTCCTTGATTGTACCAGTAGAGTGGTTTACGCGTGAGCATAGAACCGAGAGGTCTTGGGTTCGATTCCCGGTGGGGACGCACGAAAAAAAATGTCTCGGTCTGGTGGGACACAGAAGGCTGATCACCTACTTGTCTATAAAGAAAACCGATTAGTGAAACAGATAATGTCATCTGCCCCATACCCTGTAGGGGACACGGGATTTCACTTTAGTGTCAATATTAATCTCTTCATTTTGAAATATTTTTATTTGGAAATAAGCAGTACAGGGGTGTAAACGGTTATAGCCAGTTCCATTGACGTGTGCCTATCTCATGTATAACTTTTTTTCTCCAAGAAATTCCGCACCCGCGAATTTACAATACAATGATATTATAAATAAACTGATATTATAAAGAGGTAGAACTTTTGTATTTTTGTATGTTTGTAACGTTTTCTCGCAAAAACTGCTGGATCGATATCAAAAATTCTTTCAACATTAGAAAGCTGCAACTTCACTGAGTGAGTGACAACCTATGCTATTTATGTACCACGGGCGAAGCCAGGGGGCGCCCACTAGTTTTTTTTATAAATTACTAGACGCTCGTCCCGGCTCCGCCCGGATAAGAAGATTGCTGTTTTATCCCAAGGGAACATTTAATCAGGATAAAAAAGTATCCTATCACCCAAGTCAGCTCATACCCTATCTATATACCAAATTCAATCAATATCCGTTCAGTGGTTTCAACGGGATTGACACACAACCACTTTCACATTTATAATATTAGTGTGATTAGTTTAAGATCGTCAAAAAGATGATGAACCTTCGTCTCCACAAGCCTCATAGTAACTGCCGCCGCTGGAGACGTTTTGTTCGGGATTCAAACTCTTGTTCAGTTCCTCGTCGCGTTGTATCTTATCTCTCACTGATAAATATTTGTAAAACCAATTAGTACAAAGTTTATTGCAAACAATATATTTTCAGAAATATTTCATTGCGCTCTTCAGATACTCCTACATACGATAGATACTCGACTGTAATTAAACCTGTACTGTATTGGCCTGTACAGTGACTATATCTAGACCTAAGACCCATTCTTAAGACTCTCACCTTCGTATTATGAACATATGATCAACAAGTCCACTTAGTATGAAAGCAACAACTGAAAATTAATCATCATAGTACGTAGATTCCTATCTTTAATTCGAAATAAAGTAGGATCCACTACATATTAATCTGTACATTATATATTGATTTCTAAAAGCTCCCGTATACAAACTTTATTATTTTAATTCTATATATTCTTAAATACCATCTTTTGAACTACAAATGAAATTCCAACACGCTTTCATCAAAAGTCTCCATACTAGCTACTCATAACTTTATAGTAATGCGAACGAAGTCGCGGACAACAGCTAGTTAATAAATATATAGCATACTAGCTGTGCCCCGCGGTTTCACCCGCGTAAGTCCGTATACCGTAGGAATATCGGAATAAAAAGTTGCCTATATGTTATTCCAGTAATCCAGCTGTCTACGTACCAAATTTCATTGTAATTGGTTCAGTAGTTTTTACGTGAAAGAGTAACAAACATCCATACATCCATACTTACAAACTTTCGCATTTATAATATTAATAGGACTAGCTGCGCCCCACGGTTTCACCCGCGCAAGTCCGTATCCCGTAGGAATATCGGGATAAAAGTAAAAAGTCTATGTGTTATTCCAGTTATCCAGCTGTCTACGTACTAAATTTCATTGCAATCGGTTTAGTGGTTTTTGCGTGAAAGAGCAACAAACACACACACATCCTTACAAACTTTCGCATTTATAATATTAGTAGGATCAATACCCATAATCAGTACTCTTTCAATAACGCCAGGCGCACAGTTCGCCAGCTGTTCCATAGTATTGCAGCACAAGTTCAACTTCAGTTTCTTCAGCACTTTCCGATTTAACGTCATCCAGTTATTCAGCTTCAACGAATGACTGTTCCTTGGAGGGTAGTTGTGCATCTCAACCAGCTTCGGATAGTGCACGCTAAGGATCTCCGCCAGGAGTACTGCGATTTAAGTTAAATGCTATTAATTATTCTTTAAAAGAGCCCTCGTAGCTAGAATGTTCTAGAAGTTTTTTTGGAAATTTTGTACTATTACATAGCGTTGACGACGATAACTAATCAATGATTGAACCTTAAAGAAAAGTGTCTAGGAAAATAAAGTGGGTTTCCAATAGATATAGATTTGACAACAGATCAAGATTCATTTTTATATCTCTAAACGGATTAACTTTAATGCTCGATAATGTACTCTAATTTTAAAGCACGCGTTCAGTAAATCGCGTCTCTTATTCAAAAGATTCTTTAAGCTGCATCTACAACGTTAATAACCCGTTTTAAAGCATTATTACAGATACCTGCATCAGAGAAATCCCTGTTAATTTTCTTAGTCGGTCGCGACAGTTTAAAAGTATCTACCCAGGATAGCACGGACTCTATATCAGATAGCGGTATTGGACTGTCTACAATTGACATTGTATGTTTATAATATATATTTTTATATAATTTTATTATCAGTTGATTGCTGTACGTTAAGAATTTCGTGTGTCGTAATGCCATGAAAATGATTTTGACATTAAGTCGCCAGTATTTGGGACGGTTTAAAAAGGTTTTATGTTGTTTTTTTAAACTACCTACAAAAAATGATTTCAAAGGTGCACTGACAAGTATGTGAGTACACAAATGTATAGGTATCATTTAGTATATTTATTATATATTTACCTAATTGTTTAAAAGCATGAATACCTAATAAACAAGAGAGTATGCACGACATCAACTCATTAAAAAGTATAACATTGTGGGAGAGTCAAAGCAAAAAATAAAAAAACATTGTACCCATCCATTAAATAACCGTGCCAACCGTTGCTTAACCTAGGTTTTTTTTTGTTTGTTGTTTTGTTTGACCGTGACAGCGGCAACAGAACTTCATCATACATCGTCTAATGTTTTAAATGTCTTTCTTTCACTGTTCATAAAATAGAGTCTGGTGTCAGACAGGGTGGACGGACAGACACACAAGTATTACCTTTTGATTAGAAAACCACAAAAATGAGAAAAAAATACCAAAAAAAGTGACTGTGAATGGTTCTAATCTGCTTTTTACCAGTTTCAATGGAGCACAGTACCATCGTGTTTCTTCTCTAAATAAATCCGAATTTTTACTATAAAAATAGAAACTTCGGAAGTTTGCCGTATCTCAGGATATCTCACCAGCGTCACACATTACCACTGACAAAAAAAAAACAATAATGTGCTCATAAATTGACATCATCACCCCCATTGCATTAAAGCAATAGCCTCTATGTCATTTAAATATTCAAATAATAATATAATTTAGGTTTTCCTAGAACGGACGCGGCAAATTTACCGCGTCATTCCGAGAAAATAGCTTTCTATTCGCCGTTACTGCAAAATGCAGTCATTTTGTTTATGACCGACGATTTATACATTACAGTCATAACACGCTCGCAAAGTCGCTTTAGTAATCAGTAGTGAATAGTTACATAGCTACCACTATATTTTTTTTTAAAAAGAAAGATCAAAACTAGGTAAGAAAATTAATATAACTTCTAGTAGAGGGGCAAAATTATATAACAAAAAAGAGAATTGAATACTTTGACAAAAAACATCAAAATCCTATCCTACTTAATATTATAAATGCGAAAGTTTGTAAGGATGTGTGTGTGTTGTTCTTTCACGCAAAAACTACTGAACCGATTGCAATTAAATTTGGTAGGTAGAGAACTAACTAGAGCTGGACAACTGGAATAACTGTAGGCAAATTTTTATCCCGATATTCCTACGGGATACGGACATACGCGGGTGAAACCGCGGGGCGCAGCTAGTTATTTATAAAGTACACAGATATTCAATTTTGATTAAAAGACTTCATTCTTATGCATATGAAACTTTAATTACATTAATACTCGATCTCCCACAGTCACACGTCCTTTGGCACTGAACCACTCACACCACCCCCCTTTT
>NC_052130.1:1328265-1343603 GCF_012273895.1 Zerene cesonia | reverse complement strand
ATGGGATGATGGGATGAATGATGGTTCTTGATAAGTGTACGAAATTTGAATGAAATCTGCATGTTAAAAATTATTTGTTGTTATATATCTAGCATATATATAACTCCAATCGAGTACACGAAAAATATGGCACAAAGCGCCCCACGCTTTTTTCACAACAATACTAGTATTTTTCATTCATTATTATTTTCAGTTTATATTAAAAATTATTCACAACAATATTAGTATTTTTCGTTCATTATTGTTTTCAGCTTATATTAAAAATTATTTTATAGTTTTTAGTTTGATGTGCTTGAAAAGCGTGTTTTTTAGTTTTTTTAAACTATATTTATTTAGTTTAGAATGCATTTACGCATATGTCGGCCAATGCATATGCAACAGTAAACTCCGCTTTATTGAATCAAAGCACGACCTAAAAGCTGCGCTGTACCCAAACAAAAGAAAAACAAACGCAATTTACAAAATCCTGAGTATATTCAGTACAAACAAACATACAAGAAAGCATTTCCTATTATACAAGTGGATGACAGATGTAGCCTTCGAAGTCAGTGACCCCTAAGCGTAAACACACAATGTAAACAGTTTCTACTCTTAAACAACATATGACAACTTAGCTGAACTTTGTCTCGTATCCTATTAACATATAGATGAGATTTTCTAGCTACGTTATTACAATGGATATTGCCTTCAAAAAGATTATTATTAAAATGTAAGCTTGTATAAATTTATAATACTTTGGAGTCGATGATTGCAAAATGATTCTTTTTATCCCGTTACTCCTACGGGATACGGACTTACGCGGGTGAAACCGCGGAGCGCAGCCAGAAAGCAATAATTTTATAAAAATGATTGGAACCTATTTGGAAGTTGAAATAGACCTTAAAGAATTAAACAAAAGATACATATTACACATTAAATTTAAATAAGAAGAACGAATAAAAACCATGAAATTGAAATTTACACTGTACACTATACCATACTTGATTTCACTCAAAAATCAACAATCTTAATTCTATCCAAAAAAACTTTCCAGTTTACTTTATAACTAGGATATGAATGCACAAAAAAAATTCATTGACGTATGACCAACTAGCTGCGCCCCGCGGTTTCACCCGCGTAAGTCCATATCCCGTAGGAATATCGGGATAAAAAGTAGCCTTTATGTTATCCCAGTGGTCCAGCTATCTACGTTCCAAATTTAATTGCAATCGGTTCAGTAGTTTTTGCGTGAAAGAGCAACAAACACACACACATCATTACAAACTTTCGCATTTATATTATACTAGCTGTGCCCCGCGGTCTCACCCGCGTAAGTCCGTACCCCGTAGGAATATCGAAATAAAAAGTTGCCTATATGTTATTCCAGTTATCCAGCTATCTACGTTCCAAATTTAATTGCAATTGGTTCAGTAGTTTTTGCGTGAAAGAGCAACAAACACACACACATCATTACAAACTTTCGCATTTATAATATTAGTAGGATTATTATCTCAATACGGAATGTGTTATGTAATGCTGCGGAATATTTTTATAGAAAGCTTCGAAGATGCATGAGTATCTTCATCAATTTCGAGATGCACTTGATGTCACATGTTATGCAACTTGAGTAAAATTTCGCGTGCTAATTATTTTTAACAGGCGTTCAAAAATTTTATTACAAAATCCTTCTTATTGTATGTTATGCTTAAGTTTTATAGAAAAACTATCTGCACCCGGCAAACGCTGTTCTGCCTTACTCTTATCGTTTAGTGGTATGAAAAATAGATGTTAGCCGATTCTCAGACCTACCCAATATGCTTACCAAATTTCAGAGGAATCGGTCAAGCCGTTTCGTTTTCGTTTAGGAGTATAGAGACTAACATTGTGACACGAGAGTTTTATATATAAGATAAAAACTTAGTAGTGAAACAGAGGACTGACTATTGACTAACTCATATGTAGAAATGAAATTATCCTGACATGATTAATTATACCAAGATGTAATTCCCAATGAGGACTAGTATGTCTGTAACTTACTAAAGATATGTTAATCGTCATCCACCTGCTTAAAGAATATTAGAGGCCGGTGGAATGCATATCCTCCACGTCTCATTAACGCGGCATGCAGCAGATGCTTACCACAGATAGCGTAATACCATAGACAACATAATATTACACTAATCCCTACTAATATTATAAATGCGAAAGTAACTCAGACAGTCTGTCTGTCTGTTACGCTTTCACGCCTAAACCACTGAACCAAATTTTTATGTAATATGGTATGAAGGTAGAATTGAACTTGGGAAAGGACATAGGATGATTTTTATCGCGAAAAAAATGGTAGGAGTTGAAATAGGGAGATGAAAGCGACATAACCGAATTTAACGTGGGCGAAGCCGCGGGCGTAAAGCTAGTATCTAATAATAATACGAGTACTATACTGCTGGTGCCCGCGACGGTCATTAATCTGAACTTAGGACGTGGAAATCTGGAGGATTTCAATTAACTTAGTTATAACGTAGGTATGCTAACAGATAAACAGACCATATTTTGTTGCATCCGTGCTCTATTACTGTTTTTAAACTTTCTTAATTTTTTAAATACATTTAATGTACCTACATAGTACATACTCAATTTTTATATGTATAGTAGTGCATACAATAACACAAATTTTTGTACAGTCGTGTAACAATTATGAATTACTAGCTGCGCCACGCGGTTTCACCCGCCTAAGTCCGTATCCCGTAGAAATATCGGGATAAAAAGTTGCATATATGTTATTCCAGCTGTCCAGCTGTCTACGTACCAAACTTCATTGCAATCGATTCAGCAGTATTTTCGTGAAAGAGATACAAACGCACACACATCCTTACAAAGTTCCACATAGATACGTAGGATTATTCTTTAATTATATATGACACTCAAAAACCATCCGTTTCTACTGTAAATCATATAAACACAACTATTTCATGTCAATCTGTGTCTCGTCAGTTTTGTTGAGCTAACAATTTGTACTTAACGTTTTATTATAAAAGCGCTAAGTCAGTCCGTAAGTAAACCGTAAGTCTCGCCAGTAGAGTCGATTTTCGTAAATTACAACTGTACAAAAATGTTGCTGTCAAAGCCACATTCTCATACAGTTATATCGATACTTACTCCATTGGAATAAGGTTTATTTTTGAGTGGTTGAATAGCATTTTCCATTTTGTAAGGCTTTGTGGACCAACGTAACCTACACCTCGAAAGACAGTTTCTGTTAAAATCTCAGAAAGTTAGCACGTGGTAGTGAAATCTTTGATAAATAGTGAGTAAACTTTCTTTTTATTATAACTTTTGTGAATTATTATCGATAATCTAAAAACGTTCTTTTAAAGAAATTTCTGTCGAACTTGCAAAACAAAAAATATATAAATATAAAATGATACGCAAAGGATTAAATATATGTACCCATTGCAAGAAGCAAAAATTAATATTACCATGGGCTACAGGACTAACATAATAAACCTTATTATTCCATAAATAAGTTAAAAACTACAACAAATAGGAATTGAAAATAGGCAGTTTAACTAAAGAACCTTCTTGTCACTCTATCACGTAGGACTGGCTAAATGCATCTTGATAAGATTTTGAACTGAGATAGCTTTAATTGCTATTAAATTTATCAATACAAATAAATAAAGAAATATATTTTAATAGAATAAATTTGAGTTATTCACATAGCACTTGGTACTCTCGTTGTTTGTGTATTATTCACGTATGTGTGTGTTTCGGTTATGTATAAAACGGTTATATAGATTTTAATCAAACTTTACCATAAGATGGACTAAGCTACCGGCTAGGTTCTAGTATAAGCACTCAGGCATACATTACTAGAATTATACTGCTATTAAAATTTTCTGAATTCTTTAATTATTTGTATACAACATTGAAATCAAATCTTTCCTCTTCTTCATAAATTTTTTTTTTATAAGTAAGTCAAAATCTAATTATTTATTAACCTACTAATATTATAAATGCGAACGTTTGTAAGGATGTGTGTGTTTGTTGCTCTTTCACGCAAAAGTACTGAACCGATTGCAATGAAATTTGGTACGTAGATATCTGGATAACTGGAACAACATATAGGAAACTTTTTATCCGGATATTCCTGCGGGATACTGACTTACGCAGGTGAAACCGTAGGGCGCAGCTAGTATAATGAACATCATTAAGATTGAGGTCGGGAAATGTCAACACATTTAAGAAAAGAAAAGAAATACAATTTCATCCCGAACAATATGCAAAATCAAATAAGATTATTAACAATTAATTATCTAGTCCAAAGGATTTATTTACTTGGTCGACCATAGACACACATAGACACACTATTATAGTTGTAGAATATTAAATACATCCAAATCAACTTTCCATTTCTATTCAGTGACTTTCGCTAGCCTTTGAATACCACAGATTATACAATTTAGGACGCGTTCATGATAAAAACTATTTATTGGACATATGTTTTATAGAATAAAAGTATTGTTTCATGTTTGCCCCGGCCACAGGTAATTTAATATAGCCCGGCAGCTCCGGTATTTGGAACGGTAAAGTGAGTGTGTGTTTATCAGGGATAAATTATGTTTATTAATAGTTACTAATTAGTTAGTACCACAACCGCAGATAATATAATAGTATAGGTTGTACTAGAAAGAAAAATGAGTTTTACTGTACATTTTATTATTATAAAATAGAGTAAAGAGTAATTATTGGAATTGATGATTCTCTAGTTAAACCTATTCCTCCAGCCAATGAGGTGTCAGCTGGTCTTGCGTTGGAGGTAGGTATGGAAATGTCTTTCCATACCTACCTCCAACGCAAGACACTGTGTTGAGTTATGGTTAAAATGACATTTTTAGGATAACACTTTCACGCAAAAACTTCTGAACCGAATGCAATGAAATTTTGTATGTAGAAAGCTGAACAACTAGAATAACACATAGGTAACCTTTTATCCCGATATTTCTAAGGGACACAGACTTACGCGGGTGAAACGGCGGGGCGCAGCTAGTATATTATATACACTTAGAGTTATAGAGATTCTAGCGCAAAGTTGGAGTCCTAAACCATACTGTATTTCTTTACCTACTAATTACCTGTCATTACGTCCAAATGTAATCAAAAATTATTTTATCCATAAGCTAGAAACCAAATTGTTGTGGATTATTTTGTAAGATACATGAAGTGCCAAAAGCCATCGGCCCTATCGCAGAATGCGGCTTTCCTGGTGTAAAGCTCTCCAGTCTCCTTCTTGTTATATCGATTTGAAAAACGATTATTTTATGTTAGATTTTAACTTACAAATTCGCAATATAAATTAATGTATATTTCGGGTAGGGTTTGGTATACGTTGTTTTCTTTCATCCTAATTTAGACCTTTTTTATGGAACGTAATTAAAAGTATAATAATAAACAATAATACGCTTTACATCTTTAAGATATTTATCAAAGAGACATTGTATATTAGATTTTTTCTCACACGTTTCGTTCATTATATGATGCGTGGTCGGTTTTATTTTTATTTTTTTATCAACTACGCGGGAGATCGCTATCTAACTAACCTCTCTTGTTCAAGCTAACAATGTTATATTTATCCTCGTATATAAATCAAATAATGCCTTAACTGTATACCTAACCATGTAATTTCAAAAATGAACAGTAATTAATTACAGTACATTCGTAGATAATTATATGGTTTTTAAAAACGATATCTAATGATTATAAATAAAAATCTTTGTGGTCTGGTAATTTTACGAACACACGGTTTTCTAAACTTTCCAAGACCTTTCTCTTCTCGATCAACTTTATTTTAACACATTATTATTACAAATTAGTGAGTAGTCATTAGGAATACTCTTAGATAATTAATTAGTGAGGAGAATTAAATGCAATAAACAATTTAGAAATCTTAAATGTAATTACACTGTCGTTTCCTAAATTAAGGTCAAATACGACTCGTTTCCTTTGCATTCCTTACTACCGATAATAATTGTTTTTTAATCTTCGATTTTTTTTGTATGTGATAATCTTAGAACTTAAGCGAAAGTTACGTCTTTCACCAGTCATAAGCTAGATTTTTTTAGTTTAGGTGGTTACCAATATAAAATTATATTTAAATCAGGACTAGACGCCAGATATTAATAAACTAGGAATTTTAATACCTACGGGATGTTCACAGCTTTCTAATCATAAATAAATCTTAGTGTATATTACAATTGTTAAAGAAAAAAAAAACTGGTAAAATAAATTCACGCCGTTTTAAAACCACGTCCGCGCCGCATAAAAATCAACGTCGTAAAAATAAATCAATTTCTTAGTCATCGTAAACGCTATGCAAATTTTTCTTAATTTCGATTGTCAATTGTTAAATCGTGTCGCAATACGAACTAATTACATTGAACTAATATTTAAATTGAATCCGTCTACACGGCATTTGTTGAAATATTGATAGTCGTTTACTAAGTGGTTTTAAATTACAATTATTTGTTGAAGATGCTTAAACGAGCAGACAACGTTAGTTGCACTGTGTAGTGTTTGGTGTTTGTTGTTTGGTGTTCCAGGTGTAAGTAGTTTAAGAGTTATGAAGAACACAGATAACATAGTACAATTTTTTAAAAGAAAAGAAATAATAATTACAAAGGATACATGTTTCAATTAATACATTTAAATAGTTAAAGCGTCCTGTTGAATATATTATACTAAATGTTTGGGGAGGTGCCTATTATTAGAAAGATGACTGCAAAACCTACCCACAAATTAAGATGCATGTAAAATAGATTAACCTAATTAAGAAACATTTTTTTGATTCGAATAATATGTGCATTGACCATAACTAAGAGTTTATCGCAAAGTGTTGATAAATACTCAAATAAATCAAATACACATTCAATGTGTCCTATTGAATATTATTATGATCTCACTATACTCACATCGTACATTCTAAATAACGTGTGACCTAAGTAATTATTTAAACACGATTGTCACAAATGCTTGTTAATACATGAATTACCATATATGACAAAAACTTGGATAGGTAAGAGATACAGGTACACATATTTAGTATTTCTATAGAGTAGGCGTTGGTCTTGTTAGCATAAACGAAACATCGGCTGTCTAATGGAAGTACTTATGTAGAGTGAGGGGGGGAAATTTCGAGTTCAGCGCAATGGAGAAATCCATATAAATGAGTAAAGTTGAAATGTCTTTCTATGAGCAAACAAACGTGTTTTCTTAAAAACTAAGTCATCAGGTACCTGATTTTTTCTGTATTTCGTCTTTATGACGGTCTTTCGTTTAGTCCGAGTCGACTAAACTGATTCTATTCGATCGTTCTCCGAAAGATAGGAGACTAAATGTTTGTATTTTTCTAATTTTTTTATTTAATCGGTTTTTTCTTATTGGCCACTTGTCCCGCCCAATCCAATATAATATAACTGCACAGATCAATTTTTAAATACTATTCGAACGCACTATATTAGTATAGTATTATGTATTAAATACCTAACTACCCAGGTCACAAATAATATTATACATCAGGTATAGCCAAGGCGCTATGAAATTAATATAGCCAATTACACTCATAGGTAACGAGGCATTCTATTCGTAAAATGGATTCTTAAAATTGGTTGAGTAGATCCAGATATTAGTATATTACCCACTACAACGTCGAAAATATATGTAATACACATATGTTATTTCTGGTATATTAATCGAATTTCGATATTATGTTGAAACAATTACGGAGCTTCTCTAATTTTAGCACAATACTTGACCTCTGTTTTACTAGGGCCAATAAGAGCAAAATAATTCACATGCAGGGGAATAACCCACCAATAATTAAATTGAACTTTTTCCTTAAATTGAGGTGCAGTAAACAAATTGTATAAAAATAAGAACAATAATTAAAATTTTAATTGCTTTGTCGTAATTATCTACGCTCCTCGTATTATTCGTATATACTTACTTATAATATTTTTTATTTTTCCATATTCTTCAAAAACACTTCGTATTTACTGCTGTATTCTAGCTACTGTTTCGTATAATTTTATCGAATATCAATTTTGTAATTTTTTTAACGCGCTTTTTCATTAGCTTCACCGGTATCACAGATAACATAATACCTACTCTATATGTTACTTACTCTTGTAGACTCGATTTTGACCCACAGATTTAATTCAAATTTCTGTACTTCTCAAGTATCGTGAAAGTAATAATTTAATGAGTTTACCATTTTTACTATTCTGATTAGAATCGCCAGGATTAAAAATTGTTTAGTTACAGTGGCGTAGCTAGAGGGACAAGGGCCCTGGTGCATAGGGAAAGAATCGGGCCCTCCTCCCCTCTTTCAAAGCTGAGGTTAGACGGCCCCCTGAGCTCCGGGGCCCTGGTGCACTGCACCACCTGGCCCAATAATAGCTACGCCACTGTTTCGTTATACTCTGTATAAGAGTTGAGACACAACAGACAATTTTGATTCTATCGTCGCGTTTTTTTCATTCTTTTTTAGCTATGCTTATTATTATTTTTTTTTTTTTTCAGAAATGTTCGCAGCAGACGCGTTGAAGTCAGATTATATATTCTGGATATTCCCAATCCTAATTCTTCTCAGTGCAGTCGTCGTACTCGCTACACTCGTTATTCTATTCCTTATTCGGTTGTACGCCCAATTAACCTGTGGAATGTACCGCGAAAAGACCAGAATGGACGGAAAAACCGTGATTGTCACTGGATGCACCAGCGGTATTGGGAAGGAGACAGCGCGGGAACTCGCCAAAAGAGGCGCGAAAGTTATAATGGCGTGCAGAAATTTAGATCTGGCTGAAAAAATAAAAGGTAAAGATAGAAATTGATATTGAATACTTCAATAATTATTAAGTTACAGGTGATATATTTAACGGATTAAATTATTGCCAGCTAAAATAAATAAAAAAAAATGGTTGCCTGTAAAGTCGGTTTTACGGGCGAAGATTTTACGTGACAACGTCTTTTTCTCGGTAGAATATTTATTGATATGAATATTATTAAATTGCAAAATAGGAACAAGGAATTGAATGAAAATAAGAATTGCACAAATTTTAACTATAGAAAATATATTTTGTTTACTAAAAAGACAGAGACAGAGACACAAGCACGCGCCGATTCAATGCGCCTAATTCTCTAGTGCTGCGCGCGCGGCGGACCGATCATAGTTCGGTGACTCATCGTAACGTTACCGGGCGTTACACTTTTTCATAAGTGACTCCGAGCCGCAACCTAATTTAAGACGTTGTCACGTCAAAAATTTTAGATATTAAAAATATTAGAATTTTCTTAAGTAGCTAATTAGACATAAAATTACTAAAGGGTTGTATCGACCGTGATACACAAAACGTATTATCATAAATTCGTAATTTTAAAAATATTCGTCAAATATTTATTTCAATTATTAAATGTAACTAGGTACGTAGTATGTATACATTGTGACTGAAACCATAACATGAGCTTAAATTATTCCATAGGTATATAAGCCTATTTTCCACTAACGTACATTTTAATTTAATTTATCTATCCCTTACAAATTAGGTACGTTATACTTACACCTACAGATTATCTTTTTTATGTGAAAAACAATACTAAAGTTAGTAGGTACTTGAAAATCTTGCCAATTTAAAGCACTTACCTACAACAAATTAACACTAAATATTATTCCATTTTCCAGATGAAATCATCAAGGAAACCGATAACGAAAAGGTTCTCGTTAAAAAATTAGATCTCTCATCATTTGTGTCGATACGCGCTTTTGCTCAAGATATTAACAAAAACGAGCAAAAACTCGACGTTCTGATTCACAACGCTGGGTACGCAAATTCGTTCACTAAGAAGAAAACAGAAGACGGCCTTGAAATGACGATGGCCACTAACCATTATGGCCCCTTTTTATTAACCCATCTTCTAATTAACTTGCTTAAAAAGAGTTCACCGTCTAGAGTTGTGGTCGTAGCCTCATCTCTCTACAGACTTGCCAGAGTTAATTTAGATAACCCAAACCCATTGAACACCTTCCCTGGCTACCTTTATTACGTGTCAAAGGAAGCCAATATTCTTTTCACGAAAGAATTGGCGCGGCGCCTCGAAGGCACAGGAGTAACTGTTAATTGTCTGCACCCTGGTTTAATTGATACTGGCATTTGGAGCTCAGTACCTGCACCTCTCAGTTGGGGCTTAAATTTAATAATAAAAGGTTTCTTTAAGACTCCAGAACAAGGTTGCCAGACCACAGTAATGTTGGCGGTCGATGAAAATTTGGGTAAAACAACCGGACAATATTTCTCCGATTGTCAAGAGAGTTCGGTATCTGATTCAGCTAGCGATATGGGTAAAGCGAGAAAATTCTGGGAGATTTCTGAGAAACTTGTGCAGTTGGAAGATAATGATCCTAGAATATAAGCAAGTGTGTATCTTGATTTAAATGCGTATATTAATAATGCTTATTAAAGTAAGATATACCTACATAATGTATTAAAGCACATTTATCATTATTGTACAACATATAGAGCTATATTTTAATTTATTCCTGTATTTTTTTTAATAAAAAAAATAAACTTAGAAATTTGTTTTTTTGAAAAAAAGTAATTCTCATGATCCAAATATTTACAAAGAAAATACGAATATATATATAAGTGCTAAATAAAAAATCATAGGCGATACATAAATTTATTTTTAATTATTAATAGAAATAATATTAACCTATATTAAAATAGCACAATTGTTAAAGATAAAGAACTTGTTTTACAACTATCTATAACATAACTTAGAAGAAAAAATGTATCTTGTATAATGAAAGATTTATATTTTGTATGAATTTTTACATAATGCAAATTTGAGTGTATTCAATTAACATCATATATAATATGGAACCCAACACTTTAACCACACTCATATCATATTAGGAATTAATCAAATTTTGAAATCAATTTTAGTAGTTTTAAAATTTTATCATGAGAAATTCATACATTAACTATCTAAGTTATTTTCATACCTACATCATAAAACAGGCCCCCACTGTAACCAGACAGCTAAACTAATTACTATAATTATTAATTATGCTCAATAAATATCAGTCTATTAAATCAAATTGATCTAAAAATGTTTGGTCCACACCCAAAGCCGTGCCGAGGCTCTCTCTAGGTTTTCTATAAACTTTATCATCCATCAGCATTTGGTCGAGAAAATCTGAATTTCCGTTTAACTGTGGACAACTAGGGCTCAATAAATCCGGCAGAAGCACTCTACTTATCAAGTGATCTGTTTTTTCGTGTTTCTCTTTCTCTTCTCGTATTGTGATTATATCTTCTTTCTCAGGCATCACACTGGCACGCACTTTCTTGAAACGATTTATAATCTTTTCTATAGAACTGGTTTTCTTTATTAATTGCATGCTAGTTTTTGGCGTGTCAGTCTTCTGCGATTCCATGCTCTTATGGTTTGTTGTGTTTGAAAAAGTGCTTGTTTCAGTCTCTTTGCTCGAGTCTAATACCTTGAGGACGGTATTGATTTTATTTTCAACGTCGCTACTTATGAGAACAGTGGGTAATGTTGGCGAATTTGAATATTTTC
Organism: Zerene cesonia; assembly: GCF_012273895.1. Classification (NCBI taxonomy): domain Eukaryota; kingdom Metazoa; phylum Arthropoda; class Insecta; order Lepidoptera; family Pieridae; genus Zerene; species Zerene cesonia. The sequence goes on along the minus strand of NC_052130.1, from coordinate 1,331,993 downwards.
TCGAACTTTCCGCATTCGCTAAGCCCAGTGTACTAAAATTGCTGTCATTCTCCAAAGCAGATATACCAGACACTTCAAATGGACTGTCTTCTTTCATTATAGACAATTTTCTACCTTTCCCTCTAGACATTGCTTTCTTCGGTCTATTTTCGTATAGATTAGGCGAAGAATAACTCCTTGTTAGACCGTTGCTCTGGATTGATGATGATGATTCGTTAAACAAGCCACCTTTCTTTATATTAATATCAGGCCTTTCAGTGTTATATTTGTACTTTTTCGAGCTACTTGTCTTTTTTGTCGAGAGGAGCCTCTGTATTTGTTGCTTGGTGAATCCTGAAGCGCATTCCGCAATAGTTTCATTCGCTTTCATTTGAGACATTACTGATATGTTGTGACTGTTACGACTTACATTTATATGGTCATATGTGTTCATATTATATGAAATAATGCTTCTCATAAAGTCATCCCTTGGAGCGTGATGGAAGGGGGTAATAAGAGATTTAGGGAAAGGTCTGTTGAGGTTTCTGTTATCATTCCTTCGTAGGTTAAACTTTTGTTTAGAAAATGCAAGAGGAGTGAATGAATCAAAGAGAGCTTGAATGTGGTCTTTATTTTTTAGGGCTGATAAATCTGGCATTGGTGGTATGCAGGTGTAGTTTTTCAGTGGTAATGATCTGTTTACTGGCAGGGGACTTATCTGTAAAACGAAATGAATTATTTTTTAAATAAAACAGATGCATTTATAATTGTAAATATTAACTCTAATATAATTCTCTATCTTCTTACCATATTATATTTATAACAGAAAAGTAAGTTGCCAGTAAAAAGAATCCGTAAATGCTGTATATGAAAATACAGTATTATTCATACAATATTATTTTTCTTTAGCATATAGTACAGTTGAGTGAAATATGGCACTATAAAATATAGTATGGATGGCAACACAAAGACGAACACACACCCAAAGACAATAAAATTAAGGATTAAAAATGTAATTACCTGCAATTTAGCCTCGGCAATCATTATTCTCTCCATAACTACCCTCATCATACTGATAATTTCATTATATTTACTCCTTCCACCTTGTAAATAGTCATTATATTTATATATCTGATCACCAACATCATTGTTCCTCAATACAAAACAAATGGATATAACAAATGCACGAATTAGGTTCGGAAAACTCAATGTTCCATCCTTTTCTATATTTCTCAATATATACTTTTGCTCACTGTTAACTAGGCTTTGAAGATCGTTTGTGCAAATTTTATCAGTCTTCGGGTTATACTCTATCATATAAGTACTTCTCTCCATTTGACCAGTGTATCTCATAATTAAAGCTTCTGTGTATTCTGAGGTATTTTTACTAGTGTTTAGGAAAGGAGTTGCATTTGCGTCCCATTCATTTTGCATTTTATCTACATCTGAGTCAACATAGTTCAACCAGTTTTCAAAGAATTGCGGTTGTTCGTGCACATTTTTAACCTTTAATAGATCTTCTTTAGTGACATCATCTACATCTTTTAGTGATACAAATCGATCTACCAAATCATTGATATACTTCTGTGCATTAAATTTTGTTATTTTTTCTTCCATTTCCAGAATTCGCTTACGAAGCTTTTCCGCTATTCGTTCTAAAATTCGACGTTTACATAAATAGTTTGAAAACTTACTGAGCATTGCTTCTGTCTCTTTATTTATGGCTTCAAGAAAACCGTCTTTTTGTTTAGATTCATATTTTTCTGTCATTTCCTCGTATAACTTTCTATGCGAATCCTTTTGCATTTTTAACAACACAACTTTCTTTACAGCCAACTGCGACATTTGAAATATTAGCACAGTCACTTTATAACAACTAGGGTTCACTAAATACGAAGACATCACTGGTGAAAGCATACCTTTACTACTATAATCACTTATAAAACTATACAATTCATTCCGATACGCTCTTTCTGTCTTCGTATCGTAAAGAGGCCATGAAACGGTCGTGGCAAATTGCGCATCTATAATCGACACTAAGTAATATGATAGGTGGTTAAATAGATTCTGAGTCGGCTTATCCATTGCATTATCCTTGAACACAAGTCGTGAAAGCTCAGGCAGCATCGGCTGGAGCTTACTCAGTAAACCTATATTCAAAAGCGTTTCCTTCTTGAATCTCACAACAAGTTCACGTTGAATCACTATTGTAGACATTTTTTTTGTTAATCTTTTCACATTATTTGGGAAATTTCACTGCGTGATTAATAAATAATACAAATTCAGCCTATAGACTGACTTAGAAACAATAAATTATAATTGTACCAATAACAAATTCAAATCTGACATGGCCGTTGCAACTTGATTATTCATCATAGACAAGGAACCTTTATTTATGTTGTCCATGGACCAAGCTTAATAGATAATGTTTGTTGATCACATTTAGTTTTATTTTATTATATTATTATGTATTAGGTGAGACCCATGCGACTATTGATAACTGTGTTTTTTTTAATCTAGATCTATCTAAGTAATATAATGCTAAGATAACATGTGCAACAAGAACGCATTAAATCTTTAAGGTATACAAATTTGGACAAGACATCTGATTATTATTCTTATTATTAAGATTATAAGAAAAGAAAGTGTTTGACTACATAATGAATGAATTCCATAACAAAATAAAACACAAAATTTGCAACATCAAAATAATTAGGTGCTTCAGAACGCAGCTATAACATAACACATAACCTTAAAAATTGACATGTTTTATTTGTAATTTGCTGGTGTGGGGGCGCTTGCCTCATAAAATTGCGGGGGTATACAAAATACACGTGTTTTAAATAAAAAATGATAGTGAATGAGTAAATAACAACAAATATTTGTTAAAAATGGTAAGTAATACTATAAATGTATTAAATAAGATGATTATTAATATAAATATCTACAAACCATTTACAATTTCATGGCATGGGCTTCCAGGTTTTACATTGGATTTTTAATATAGTAATACTTTAGTTGTTAACAGTTAAGAATTACTCTTTCATACTATATCTATAAACATACTAATCTTTCGTTTTGCTATTTAGTTTATAAATGTATTCGTTAATTTTCGTGTTCACATTATAACCTCAAATAAGTATTGCTGAATGTATTTATTATGTTCAATAAAGAAACATTAAATAAATTGTTCAAACAATTTATTTCTAAACATATTAACTACTACCATAATGAAATCAGAGACTAAGTCTGGACTTTTATTAAATTATTTGGAATATTCATAATTTTGCAATAAGTTTGTAGAGAATGAATATATTATAATCTAATCGCATTGTTTATTTCTTTATGTATAGAGTAAGTTGTATGTGCTCTTCGAGCACGCCGCGGGCTTTGCCCTCTTCCGCGTCGCGGAGTTCGAGGAGCTGGCAACCTTTTTGCCACAAGTGGAGCAATCTGTGACAGACTTGCAGCGTTTCAACTCTGTCGTGTCTCTCATCGCCTTCCAACCGTTCAAGTCCGCTATTTTGGCTTTGGAGAACATTAATGCAATATCTGAAGGTAATTATATATGAAACTATTATAGTATGTAAATATTGTGCACTTTTCTTTTCATAATTTACCTAAAAATATATATTATAAAGTTTTTTCAAAGCATTATATGTAACAGTCAACTAGATTACTTATAATTCTGTATTTTTTTTATTGGTCACTATCTACCAACCACAACAATCTCAAAAATCAAAATAATC
>NC_052130.1:1323686-1327265 GCF_012273895.1 Zerene cesonia | reverse complement strand
ATAGATAGTGTATTACTAAGTTTTTATTATGTATAACAGGCATTCTGCCGGAGGATTTAAACCTCTTCCTTGAAGGTGCATTGCCAAAACGCAAGAAGCGATCAAAATGCACCCTAGGTGTACTCGACCCAAAGCTCGGTGCAGCTATCAGCGAAGCCCTGGAAATCCCATGCTCACATATTGGTGCAGTACCTGAGCTGATCAGAGGTAAGGCTTGGATATGTGAGGACTGTAAAAGTCAATAGTGGGAATATATTATATGGGCTGATGATGATGAAGTATCGAATGATCAGTTTAGTTAGCATTTCAAACACAAAACATTGTTTATTGAATATAAATTAAAAAACGGAGTATTTCTTTTTAGAGCTACCTATATTTTTTTATAATATATTTAATTTAATGTAAAGCCACAGCTGTTATTCGACGGAAATTTCCTTTTTAAAGTATTTGTGTGCAACTACCATTTTTTGTTACGAACTGTACTGTATGCTCAATAGATATGGATATATTATATAGATACTCTTCAATTTAACTTGAATATGCTTAAACCCTAAGCTTACAACTCTTGTAAAATTATTATTTTTTTATAATCTATATATATATATATATATATATATATATATATATATATATATATATATATATATATATATATATATATATATATATATATATATATATATATATATATATAGTTAACCTATAATATAATAGTTTTTTTTTATTAACATAGGTTATTTGTTTTATACAAGCTGTTTATGTTATTTTTAGTACCTTATTGAATTTATTATAATTGCAGGTATAAAATTCCACTTTCACGCTTTAATCAAGGGGCTGACACAGAAGGCGTGCAGTGTGGCTCAACTCGGACTTGGCCATTCCTATTCTCGAGCCAGGGTCAAGTTCAACGTGCACCGAGTAGACAATATGATCATTCAGTCTATTGCGCTTTTAGATCAATTGGATAAAGATATAAATACATTTTCTATGAGGATCAGGTGGGTTCTGGTAGGGTGTCTTTACTTTGAAAGTAGTATGGAATTTTTGAATGAAACTAGTATGAAGTTTTAAAGGATCATACGGATACTGAAAACATAATGTGTTCAAACATAAGCAGATGGTATAGATCTTAATTTTTCGGCTGTTGGTAATCTTATAAACTAATTGAATCTTATGGTTATTATTAAAATGCAAAACATTTTTGTATCATGTGGAAAAAAAATCTCCACCCGCCCTCTTCTCCTTGTCTCTTAACACCCAAAATAAAAGTCGCTTGACGTCGATTTGCGGGAACGTGCCCCATTATTATACATATTTAATGCAGTTGTGGTTTAGAGAACCTTGTTATCTGTTAATTATAATAAGCATTATAGTTTAACAGAATTAATTATAATATTTTTGCAATTTTTTCAGAGAATGGTACTCCTACCACTTCCCGGAGCTTGTCAGCATCGTGCCAGACAACCATCTATACACGAAATGTGCTGAATACATTAAAGACAGGAAATCTCTCACCGAAGAGTCAGTGGAGCCCCTTACCGAGATACTCGGTGACTCTGAGAAGGCTCAAGCTATAATAGATGCGTCCAAAATGTCCATGGGCATGGATATATCGCCCGTGGACTTGATCAATATACAAATGTTTGCTGGGAGGGTTGTGTCATTGAGCAATTACAGGTGGGTGTGGTCGTTTTTTAAATTCCGTTTTACATTTTGTCGTCGTCATCTTCATCGTCATCAGCCCATATATGTTCCCACTGCTGGGATACTGGCCTCCTATGAGGGTTCAGGCCATAAACCACCACGCTGACCAAGTGCGGGTTGGCAGATGTCACATGTCTTCCAACATTTGATTCTTGGGCATGTCGGTTTCCTCACAACGTTTTCCTTCATTGTTTTAATTTTTTTGTATTTGTATTGGCAACATATTATAGGCGATATTTACTAATTTATTTCACTGTGTCACATATCTTACTCTGATATGCATTGTAATGCATATTAATACTAGCCTTTAAGATTCTGCATTTTTTTTCTTCATATTTTTTCAATATGTATAAGAATGAATAATGTTCTGCAAAACATAAGAACACTTGAATAAGGAAATCCAAAAGCAGATACAGGGAGATAGAGATTAATTGATTGTTTTTAATATTATTTTGTGCACGTTTGATCAATTGCAAGTTGTTTAATGGCTTGTGATTATATTAGCGTGCTATATAAATTCAACTGAAGAATAAATACGTATCCAGAATATACGCATATCTATATTCGTGTTGATACATAACTTTGCGTCTTTAATGAAAGGCGTATTGATTTCTGCGTATTGATTTCTGAACTGATCTTGTAGTGTTATTTTCTAATTTCTATTACTAATAACTTTTTTTTTCTTTCTAGGAAGCAAATATCGGAATACCTTCACACGAAAATGAACTCTGTGGCTCCAAACCTGACGACCCTCATCGGAGACCAGGTCGGAGCTCGGCTCATCTCAAAGGCTGGATCGCTCACCAACCTCGCCAAGTATCCTGCGTCTACTTTGCAGATTCTTGGTGTGTAATGCTTTCAATTATTTAATTATACCTTTTACATTTACTTTTCTTAATCAGTATTGTTTATTATTGAATTAAATAATTTTCATTTCGTACTTTGAAATAAATATCACGCTCAAGCGAATGTGGAAACTGTCTTTTCATTGTCTTCTAAAGTTTTGGGGAGTACCAAAAAACGGGAGTTTGTTTGTTGATGTGTTTTGAACAGTGCTTTTTGAATCGAGAAACCTCAGCCAGCCACCTTTGTTTTAAATTCAATTTAAACCTCCTTTTTTCGTTGCATCAATAACTAAAAAGTTATAAAAAATATCATCAATTATTAAAAATCATGAAAAAACATTTCTTACATAATTTCATTCAACTTCAGGTGCCGAAAAGGCTCTGTTCCGTGCCCTGAAGACGCGTTCGAACACGCCCAAATATGGTCTCCTGTATCACTCCACATTCATCGGTCGAGCTGGACTCAAGAACAAAGGCAGAATCAGTCGGTACTTGGCCAATAAGTGCTCTATTGCATCGAGGATAGATTGTTTCTCTGGTAAGTACTGGGTTCTATTCATGTTTATAACCAACTGTTTGGAAAAGTGAACTAAAAAAATGTCTCACTCTTGTATTACAAAGGCTAATCACCGACTTGTCCATAAAGATAATCAAGCAGTGAAATAGCTGTATAATGCATTTGCCCCATACCCCTCAAGGGAACATGGGACATCAATACACTAATGTTTATAGACTTGCATAAGACTTTGTAAATCAAAGATCACTCTTGTCCCCCAAGTAAGTCCCAGATAGTCTATTTAACACTTTTTGACATAAATTATCAGATTGAGTTTTATAATTTTATATGTATCCCAATCATTCATAGATAAAACAAGGAAATCGCATGAGTACACATGAGTAACAATGGCAAAAACTAAAAAAAAAAATGTGTATATAATTTAGCTTCCTATTTCGTTTTTAACACGTTGGCTGCTGAAACACACCTGTTGTGTAAAAATGCTTGGAACCAAGGATGCGGCTTTACACGCCT
>NC_052130.1:1316496-1322686 GCF_012273895.1 Zerene cesonia | reverse complement strand
TGCGGGAGACACGCTGAGCGTGTCATAGCCGCATCGCTGGATGAACAAAGTTTCTGGATCAGCAGTGAAATTGTTAATCGATACAGTGGATTTGAGTTCATCCATCACAGATTTACAATCAAATGAAATATGTGAAGACACCCAACTGCATGTCATTCAAGACAATTTGTTATTGGTTTCGATGCTTTATGCACGTTTTGATCTATTGCAGGTTGTATATTTGACCTGTGGTAATAATAACGTGCTATAGAAATGCGACTTTATTTACGTTATATGTTCTTACATAATAACTTTATATAGCTGCAACATCTCCGTTAAAATAAGATAATTTTTGTAGAGTTAAAAGCCAGACATGTTGTTTTTTTTTATAAAATATATCATTTTCAGTTTAATTTCTCTTTTTCGACTTTTAAACCATAACTATTAACAAATAACTAATTAATCTTCAAATTGTTAGTCTTCCAATGGGACTACACGGGAGGCATCAGGGTTTAAGTAAAAAAAATATCTCAAGTCTCGAGGTAATAAACCTAAAAAATTTAGAAGATTCACCTTTTTTTTTTGAAGGCGGTTGAAAAAAACTGTTTATTAAGCCGCATAAATTAATGAACCACTTAAACAGCTGTATTTTAATTATTTTTTACTTTACAGAAAACCAGACAACGGTATTCGGTGAAAAGCTCCGTCAGCAAGTTGAAGACCGTCTGAAATTCTATGAGACCGGGGACATTCCAATGAAAAACATTGAGGTCATGAAATTGGCGATGGAAGAAGCGGAACAGCAGACTCAAGAAGAGCAGAGCGCTAAAAAGAAGAAAAAGAAGAAGAAAGACAAGAAGCAAGAAGTGGAAGTAATGGAGGAATGAACGGTATGCGAATTCTCAAACGCAACTAACGTGCCTTTGGTTGACGACTACTTTGATTGGGTTGTGTTTGAAGATTCGGCTGAGTTCAGAGTTTATTTTGAGTATGTACTTTGTAAGGAATAAAGTTTTACGACTGTATGAAGAGTTTTATTTTTGTTAGTGTAGATTATTTACAAAGAAACTAGTGGTCTGTCCCTGTATTATACAAGTTTTAAACATTATTATATAATATAAAATAATAAATATTTACGGATTTTGTGACAATTATCATGAAATATAATATCTAAACCATTGGCTAGGTCATTGATAATTTCGCATCTAAAATTCAAAATGCCCAAAGTGAATTTTAGAAAAGTAAGCTTAAAACATATGAAATAAAACACACAAATGATTCCCGAAAACATTTATTAAGTGGCTGTAATAGCCAAACTGTTAGTACAATTGATTTTCACATTAATATTCACAGACGCTAACTGCGTAACAAAGAATTTGAAGATATAAGGAATGGCCACCGACACCACGTTGCCTTCCTTGCACAAACGACATGTGTCCTTTGATGAGGACAGTGTCGTTGTTATTGGGCCGAGTAAAGTTCCACATTTAGTGCACAGCAATGCCTGTAAAGAAATGTAATTAATGAATTTAAATGTATTAAAGTATCGATATAGTGTAAATAGAGTTAGAATTAGCTATAGATTCAAATATTTTTATGTAAAACATTTTACAAAACGAGACTTTGATATATAATGAGTTTAAAGCAAATTTAAATTTGATCATGCTTAAATTACATTAATGTAAGTTAATTAACATGAAAAAATGAATATAATTGTGTCTATATCATGTAAAATTGTGTATCTTATGAAGTTTTATAGCATTAGAATGCTTTTAAAAATAAGAAATTTTTTTAGGAATAGAAAAAATGTGCTGCCCCTTAGGCACATGAAACCAAAAGAGCAGAACAAATTCTATCACTTTTTTATACTCTTTAGAAATTTGTCATGTCTCTTTGCTATGGCGTGATGGTGTGCAGATAGATGAGAGCGTCCCAGGCGCACCTGCGTCTCGTCGGAGCAGTGCAGCAGGCGGTCGTGCAGCGCGAAGGCGGCGCCGTGCGACAGCAGCGCGTCGCGCTCCATCTCGCCGAGGCGCACGCCGCCGCCGCGCCGCCGCCCCTTCACCGGCTGCCGCGTCAGCGCGTCCATCGCGCCCGTCGTGCGCACCTGCCGGCACCGCCGCACCGCGCTCACGTCTCTCCGACACGCACGCGCGCACGCACGCACGCACACGCGTACGCACGTACACACGCACACGCACACGCACACAATCGCACACACCAGGCGTCAAAATACACATATTCAACCCCTCCGACTCAATACAATACATATTACACACAATATAAAATAATAACATCGTACGCACATGCAGCATTGACCGCCTCCTTGGTACAGTGCTTTACGCGTGAGCTAAGAACCGAAGGGTTCTGGGTTCGATTCCCGGCGGGGACACACAGAAAAAAAAATTCTCGGTCTGGCAGGACACAGAAGGCTGATCACCTACTTGTCCATAAAGAAAATCGATCAGTGAAACAGATGTATATCATCGGCCTCATACCCCACTAGGGGACACGGGACTTCACTACTACTACACTACGCACATGCAGCACTCTTCATGACTTGACAACATACGCACATATAACACTCCTCGTCAATCCTTTCTTTAACCCTTTTCATCTAAGATCAGAGGAAAGGAGAGATGGAGGAAATTGCTATTGAGCAATAAAGCCGCCCTTTGCACGACATTTCCTTTTTCTTTTTTTGTCATTTTATTGTTTGTTGAGTGTGCAATAAAGGATATTTCATTTTATATCATCAGCAATCAGCTTACAAAAATACATGCCCTATGCAAAAATCCTTACACCTTCGAAAATGTTTATGGGCGGTAGTAACGCTTACTATGAAGCTCCATTGCCGACACAAATCGCCACACGCTACAAAACATTCCCAATAAGTCACTTGACTATCGCGTGTGGCCAGTGTACGCCGACCCTTAGACAAAACCTTTCGATACATAGACTTAATAATATCATACGCGTTAGTAACTTTATCATCATTTTGATTTCTATTGATTAGAATATTCTCTATGAAAAATGCCAGAATCGACTCTCAAAAAAATTTTTATACCTTCTTATATTATAAACGCGAAAATATATTTGTTTGCCACCAGATATAAATGATACTTGGTACCCCAAGAAAAGATAAATATGAGCGAGCGAAGGCGCGGGGGAAATCTAGTATTCGTGAACACAAATCCACCCACCTGCCACTTATCAGACACCATATGCCGCAGCCTCTGATAATGGACCAGCCCAAAGAATATGTCCGCTTCCATCTCCCGGCCGTCCACGCCACTGTAGACCCGCTCCGTGCCGTAGTAGTTGTACCCGCCGGCCTCCAGCAGCCGCCCGAAGTAGTTTATGGCCGTGTCCTTCTCGTTGAAGCGAAACGGCGTTGCGTCGTGCACCTGGTTAGTGTTAAAGTGCTTGTTTTATAATAGATAACTTATCCTACTAATATTATAAATGCGAAAGTTTGTAAGGATGTGTGTGTGTGTGTTTGTTGCTCTTTCACGCAAAAACAACTGAAACGGTTGCAATCAAATTTGGTACGTAGACAGCTGGACAACTGGAATAACATATAGGCAACTTTTTATCCCGATATTCCTACGGGATACGGACTTACGCGGGTGAAGCCGCGGGGCGCAGCTAGTAAAAATATAAGTTTTCTATTATAAAATAAATGTTCTGTTCCATTATTGAGACAGATATTTTGCTGTTTATCAATTGATGGCCAGTTTTGATTCATTTCCTCATGGGTTTTTTTTTTTGTTATTTTTCTTTCTTTTTTTTTTAACTTTAGCTTATGCAGGCAAATAAAATAGTGTTATTAATAAAAAAGGAGTGTGTTTAATATTACTTTGATACCACCTAATGGATGTAATCGATATCAAACCACAACCAGTCATAAAGACTATCAACAAAGTGTAGGGTAATTGGGACGAACGTTGAATAATCAACGTCTGAACACCAAGGCACAATCCGTACGAATGCGACATTTTATAGAACTAAACAAGTTTTGACAGGTTATAAAAAGCGACATCTGTATCATAAGTGTTATTCATCCAATAGAATATGGGAATGTACTCACATGTCCATGCAAACACGCGGCTTTCCCCGCCATACACTCGATCATCATAGCGATAGTCATCCGGGATGGAAAACCGTGCGGGTTGAACAGGATATCCGGGATAAGCCCGGATTCCGTGAACGGTAGGTCTTCAGCCGGCCATTTTTGCGAGCAAATACCCTTCTGCCCCGCACGGGACGCAAATTTGTCTCCCACTGTGGGGTTTCGCTGCAAAATCATTGTAATCTTAATTAAAAAATGCATGTCACATTGTTTGTCCCAGATGGACTCTTATAAAAATCAACCGACTTTAAATTGACACGCTACGTGTAGTCTGATCCAACTTAAAAGATAGGATAGAATATATTATTTCAATTACGATTAATGGCTATCCGGGCGGAGCCGGGGCGTGCAGCTATAAATATATGTTTAGGACGCATTGTTAAAATATGCATTGAAGCGGCGATAAAATTGCGCGGTCTAGACTTTTATTCGTAAAAACTTTGTGCGTGCTAATGCGATACCTCTTTTTATTAACAATATTAGAAGTACACGATCATAGATTATCAAACTGCAACAATCGTCTTAATATGTCCTCAACAATTTGTGCGTGCGTACTCGACTCTCTTTTTTATAATTTTGTATGTAGTAGTCGAGCACGCTTCGCCACGAATTGGGCCAATATCAACATTTAACAGCATTCTTTTTTTTGTAGTGAACCTTGATGCTAGCCCGAAGGGCTACCACATCTAAGCGCGGACGCGTGGGTGGACTGAAGGTTCACCCTGGAGCCAGATTCCACAGTTGGGTACTGCACCTGCACGCGCAGCATGACGCAGGCGCGGCGCGGCGCCCGCGGGGCGAAGTCCCCGCACAGCCGCACGCTGTCCACCAGCGCCGTCTCCTTGCCGTGGAAGCGCGACACCACGTACTGCGCCCGCTCGCCGTCGTAGTAGCTGAAGGAATGTACCACAAGTTCATACAGGCACGACAATGGACAACCCATGGAAGTCGTAGTAGCTGCCGGCATCGGAACCAGTTAATAAAGCCACCGCAGCAAAGCACGTGAGCAACAAAAAAAGGGAAAAAGAATATGTGAGAACGGAAGGAAGGAAGAAACAAAAACATACATTTTGATTTGGTGTTTTCTTTAAAATATATCGGTCACCGTATATTAGATACGAGAAAAGCATTTAATTTTAAATCATAATGAACAAACGATATAGGGCCAGAGGAAATGCTAATGCATAGATTGAAAAAGTCTTAAATTTTAATTCTTTTTAACGAGCTCTTTCTTTTTTATTAGATAATCATAAGAATGTCGAATTAATAAAATGATTCAATGAAAATAAAATTAAGCAAACGAATAGTAAGAAAAAGAGGCAAAGTGTAAAATATATAATGTGGGAGTCGAGCCCGCTTTGGCCAATTCGTATTGGGTCAGCATCTGAGGAAATACCATACCCCACAGAAGACCGGCGTGAAATAGTAGCATGTTACTATTTTCGGTGAATGGGGAAGTCGGAGGCCCGTTTCCTTTACTCTTCCCAGTACATCCTTCTTTCCCGGCATGAATCCTTTTCAAAAGGAAAAAATCTTTTTGCACTGTAATTAAGCAAGTATTGTAGGTACTGACCAATAGAACGGATCTTCACCTTCCACTCTAGCACCAACAGCTGGCAGCCCATCGTCGTCTATATGCGCCGCGAGCTCGGGTTTGCTCGGGTCTCTTGCGAAATACGAACTTGAGTTTTTCAATTCAATAAACTGCGATTTATAAACAGTGCCGGCTGCAAAACCTCTCTCGTAAGCCGATTTATTAATTATCATTGCATCTTCCATATCGTAACCCTGGAAACGGTATGTGTTTACTGTTTAGTCATCAATTATCGTAAAATTCATTTATTCTCATACAATAAATCATCATAGAAATCAATATTTCTAATCAAAATTTTAAGATTTTCTCCTTTGTGTTCTGTTTCATGGTAGGACAGAAAAAAAACATGTCCCTATAAAAAATCTACAGAAATTTCTTATTGACTATTTCTATTACTCCAAACAATAACACATATACCTAGTCTTGCCATAAATATTGTAATAAAGAAAAAAGAAAATTGTTAACTGCAAATAACATTTATTACT